>NW_020956173.1:480838-545861 GCF_003031625.1 Empidonax traillii | reverse complement strand
CTTGATATTAGTTCATTTCTGTACACAGCACTGTACTTGGTTCTGTTTGTTTTCTCCTGATACCTGTTCCGCTGTTTGGAAGATGCTTGAATATCAAAGAATGATTCATTCCATCCTGCCCTTGTGGTGTGCATCTGGGTTTTCAAGGCAGAGAACACAGTCTGAATTTTTCCTTTCCCTAGAGCCTGAACAGCCAGCCACCCTCTGCCATCACAGCTGGAGGTGTTACAGGACCCCAGCTGAGGTCATTGTCCAGCAGGGAGATCGCTTGGGCATGTTGGTCATTCCTGAATGTCATCAAGTAGGTTTTTGGGGTTTTGGAAGCCTTCAGCACCCAGTTTGCTGCTTGAGGGACTAGAACTAGCCCGAAGTGCTCTGGAGTCTGACTCCACAGGGCCAGCGAGGCTTGGACACTTCTGTGCTGAATTTCAGGGATTTATGCAGGGAGATTGAAATTCTCCTCAAGCTCAGGCTCTTGGCAAGGCTGGGGCTTGGGCGTGCTAGTGATGCTTCTTTATGCTTGGCTGTCATGACAAATGGCCAGGAGGAGATCAGGACATGTATTAGCTCTGTGCTCCATGCCTTTTGCAATAACTTTTAAAAAAATCTGCAGGGATCTGAGTTTTCCTTGGGAACAGCAGGACTGGAGCCAGCTGATGCTTTCACAGCTGGACCATGCAAGTGAAAAGCAAGTAATACACAGTAGGGAGATGAAAGCAAGGGGGATTGAAGGGGTAGAGCTAATTTTGGGGAGGCATCAGAATGAGCTAAGGATCTGCTCAATTTTGGACACTGATGCACTTTGTGTGGAGTGGTGGGATTGGACACAGGTGCATAGAATAAGGTATTTCTAAGCTTCTTTTGCCAAAGAAGCTGAGCTCCTTCCCCCACTCCTGGCTTTTTTTTTTTTTTTTCTCCCATGGAAACACTTATTTTTGTAGTGGGCAGCTTTGGGAACTGAATTTTATCCCTGTTGGCTGGATGGAGTACAGCTCCATGAGGTTTGTGCCGCATTATGAGCAGGGCTTTGTTTTAGAAGAGGGGTTGTATTAAAAATTGAGGAAGTTTTGCTTGTCCAAACCTTTCCAGATCTCACTTTCCTTTATTCTTTAGTGTTATTAGGCCATGTGTTAGGTTATGTCTGTAGAGGTCAAAGCTCGAGCCAGTTGCACAGCAAAAGAGTTCAACTTTGGCAAAGATTGATGGAGCAGAAGTCCTTGCAGTGGTGCTGAGCTGCAGAACTTGACTTACCCCGCCCAAAATGTTGGCAGAACCAATTTCTGCAGCAGCTCCTGAACCTCCTGCGAGGAGAACACGTTTCAGTGGGACTCAGGCTCTGCTCAGGATGCTTGGAGCAGCTGAGGCCCCACGGCGTTGCCTTCTGCTGCTCAGGATTCTGATCACAGTGCACAGGAGAACACTGCAGCCACTGTGACTAAACCATTGGTTTTGGACCTGATGTTTAGTACAAGTTGTGCTGGAGGAACAAAGATACAGGAGGAAAAGAGTAATTGGAGTGTGAGGCAGAGACTGTGAATGAGAATCTGTATTTCCAAGGAAATACTGCAGGAAAGGCTGTGAGCAGACATCAGGCTTTTCTGTAAATTAGAGATTTCCTAAAATTTCCCTGTTCTTCAGCAGCAGGTGGAAGAGGGTAGATTTTTGACTGGTACCTTTGAGACCACTTCAAGTAAAATCTGCCTTTGCTGATGCAAAACCCCCTTCCATCCTTTGCACCAACCAGCAAAATCTTCCTCCCAAATCCTTTAAGTGCCAAAATGTAAATTATTATATTGTCAGTCTCAATGAAGCTCCTAAATAAAAAGAGGGGGTTGAGGAGATAGTAAGTTTTATAAGTACTGGCCCTGTTGCTGTGTGTTGAGGCACCATTTGACATCATCCAACCCTTTGGTTCAGACCATGTCTGAATACAGAACAAAATTAAGAACATTTGAACATCAGTCCACAGTTGAACAGAAGAATTACAGCTCCACTTGTAGGCTTGGTGTGTTGTCATTGAGGAGACTACAGTGTCATTATTTGAGCAAATACCAATGATGTGTGCATCTCACTCATGACTCTGGAGATCCCCACGCGTTGAATATCTATCAGTGAATATCCCGAGTTGTTTTTCCACACTCCTGGAATATGTGCTTTGAAGCCATGGAGTTAGAAAACCCAGAAGTCACAGAAAAAATGGGAGGATTGACCCTGAAAGTGTAACAGTGGGTGCAAACCACTCTTTTTGGTCATTGTCAGCTTAACTGATGCCTAGCTGAATGCATTTTTTAATAAAATATTCTTTAAAATTATTAGCTTGAGAGATTTTAAATAGTCATCCTTGGTAATTGCATTTTAATTTCCCTCCCCCGGCCTCTTGTAATTTTCCCCAGAGGAGTTCTGGAATGTAAATGCCACCTCAACTCTAAGACTAGGCCTAGGTAGTTAATGATATAATAGGTAAAACATGGTCAAATTTAATTAGTCACCATTGGAGACATCTGTGGAGACTTAGCTTAGCATATTAAGGGTAGGGTGGATTTTTTTTTTTTAAGTTAGGCACAGTTTTCAGTCCTTATATCAGAGAAGGATTTGTGGTGCATTGGACAGGAATTGTGAAGCGTAAATAGCACAAGGGATTTGATCCAGAGCATGCCAAAGCTGATGTACGTGTTTCTTACAGCGGAGCTCTTTTGATCAGTTTGAGGATTAAATAATGTCTCTTAGACCTGAGCTGGGGGAGGATTTTCTGAGCTCTTTTAGGCCAAGGACAAACCAGCGTGTCCAGTGTCACATCTTCAGCGGTGCTTTCCTTCAGATGCACCTGGGGGCACCTCAGATTTTGCTCATGAGGAGCATGGGTATAGTGGATTTGGGAGGCTGTTAGTGGCAGATGCAAGCACCAGCATGATCCCGAGCCAGCTGTGACTTGCACTTGAGTTTTCCTTCATTATGCATGATAACGTGGGCTCCCAGTCACCGTGGAAGGGGTTTGTTTCCTGAAGCAGCCCATATGCTCCTGGAGCCCGTGGAGGTGGCTGTTACACAGTGCACAGATTTTAAGTGATGCTCCTATAAAGCATTTTCCTCATGGCAGTCAAAAAATCAGTTCTTCTAACCCAGTTTCCAATTTCTGGGTCAGTCCTGGCCCTTTTACGTGACAGTGGAAATCTTTTGCTCTGAATTCCCAAATAATTTGTTTCTGTGTCTTTGTGTGTGCTCTCTCTCTCTTTTTTTTTTTTTTTTTAAACTTTGGTCCCAAAGGAAAAAAAACCCCACCAGAAATAGGCTTAAGGGTGTGATGAAACCCATCCTGACTGATGGTTTAGTTTGTGTTGTGAGGCAGAGCATCCACCTCCTGCGTTAGTAGCTAAAAAAAGCTTTTTCCCCCTCTGTCCATTGGGAATGGATGAAAAACGAGGGGAAAGTCAGCATTTTCAGGCCGTGGTGTAAAAATGTAGCTCCTTCCTAAAGTGCTGGAGTTGATCTAGAAAATATATCGAGGGAAAACTTTGCCAGGCTCTGGAAACCATCCTGCTGTGTATTATATCAGTTTTGCTGGAAAGGCTCTACTGTGATGAGTGTAGATACTAAAGAGGGGGAAATCCTTCAATTCTCCCTCGCCTGGCAACCCTGGGAATGTGGCTGAGGAATCCCTGGCATCTGCACCCTTTTCCATAAAGTCTTACCTTACTTTGAGTCTTTCTGCTATTCTAGAACTTGTCAGCCTGGACATTGGTGGGTAGATCTATTGGCAAGGCCTTTTTCTGTACAACACCTACAAAAATTTATTTAGAAAGAATGAAGCCAAAAAAAAACTTAGAGGAGACATTTTATGATGAAAATGAGATGAAGGGCTCACAAACCAGTTGAATGAACCATGGCTCTGCACTGATACTTGATTTAGCAGTGAAGGCATTTGGGTACAACAGAGCACCATCATCTCCAGTGAAAATATCCCAGATTGATGGAGAAACTAAAGTTTTAGAATTCAAAGGAAATTTGGAGCACTGTGGAAAAGCTGCTCATATTTCAGCTCCTGTAACACATTACTATTCTCATTTCAGACGATGCTTTGCATAATGTTCCACGTTGATCTCCGATTCAGATTTAAACTCTTCAAAGTTTGGGGGATGTTTTTGATCCTGGGATTTATAGTTCAAGCCCTTTTTCTGATTTCAAGTGAAGAAAACACATGTTTAGCAAGCACAAAATGAGCCTTCATGGAGTATTTCTTTGATGGTGTTGTGATGATGATTATGAATTTACATCTTGTGCATAGGATGTTAAGCACCTCATGGGGCCTGGCTGTGCTTAGACTGTACCATTAATTTCGGGAAGGATGCGTGATGAATGTTCATAAGGCCCTCTAGGTTCTGATTTGTGGTGCTTACATCACACAGCCGAGAGGCTCTGGAGTGATTAAAAGGGATTCAGTCATTAGGAGCTGGCAATACAAATGTGATTAATTACAGAACACACTGTAAATTGCAAAATGAGTTTGATGATTTTTTTTTTTTTTTGAAAACATATGTTTCTGCTTCATGGGGTGTCAGAAGTTGAAGTCGTGGTGAGCAAGGCTTGTTTGCTGTTTCCATGATAATTTTCGAGTGTGCTGGCTTGCTCCTGGGTCCCGGGAATGGTTAGATTCCCACTATTGTCCTGAGTTCTGTGTGTGAGCAGTGAGAATTGGGGGGAAAGCCATGAGCAAATCTTTAAATTAGAGCTACTGAATCCTGCTCTGCTGTTTGTACCTCACCAACTCGAGCTCTGTGGCACCAGAGAGTGATGACCCTGAATCCTGCCGGGGTTTTCTTATAGGATATCCCTCTGCCTTTCACCTTTGAGATGCATCTTTGTGTTGGGTGTTGAGGCAGAAACTTTTTATGGCTTGTTTTTTCCTTTCAAATATCTGCTTGTGAGGAAAAAAAAAAAAAAAACAACAACCCACAAACAAAACGGGAAAGAAAATTGGAACACATTTCCCAGAGAAGTTGTGGATGCCCCATCCCTGGAAATTTTCGTGACCAGGGTAGATGGGGACTTGAGGAACCTGGTCTAGTGGAAGGTGACCCTGCCCATGGCAGGGAGGTTGGAATTAGAGGATATTTAAGGTTCTTTCCAATCTCCAAAACATTCTGTGATTCTAAAAAACCCCTGCTTTTAAGCATTAACCAAAACTTTCATCCTTTTATTTTTTTTTAATTGGTGTTTCTTCTGTAGTGTATTAAACAATATAATGCATATCATAAACTTCAGGCATCGTCCCCACTCATTCTCTTGTTTCTGCACAATACAGAAATTGAAAAAATGCCAAAAAAACCCAACCCAAACACAGAATGGATTTCTTGGACATCGCTTCCTTCTATTTGTCTGCTTTTATTCATAGTGAATATTTGCTGTAGACTGTCAGCATTGCCAGGGAAAGAAAGGTAATTGTGCAGTGAACTGGTTTATGCTGTATGTAAGAACACTGTGCTGCTGTAAATTTGTTGCATTTTACAGAGCTGTCTCCGAAGAATATCCTTCAGAAAGCCACTGCAGGGTTTAGAAGTGAGAAAAGGCACTTAGTGTGTGAGATAATTGGATGGAGTTTGGAGATGTGAGGTCAGAGCCTTGGGCATGATATTTATACTGCAAAGACATCCCTGTACAGAGTGGCCCATAACTTTTAAGATGTTGTTAAGCCACAGAATCCATTTGGGGCTGGTCTGTGAAAACCCACACACAGGGCATAGAGGTGCCTCTTGTGCCCATTGCCAAAGCAAGGGGAGAGTGTTTGGCATTTGATTCAGGGTCAGGTAACCTCCAGACCTCCTCTCTTCCACAAGCTCCATTTTTTGGCATCAGAGACACCTCGTGCAAGGCAATTTGATGCCAAAAATTCCCTTACTAATTCATAGCCCCTGCTGGCCCAATGGTGGCCAGACTTGGTCTGAACCAAGCTGGTGGCTGGATTGCAATAATTGTGGCTGGGATTTATCCAGGAATTACTGAATTTTGCTCTATACACATAGTTTTCCCCTTTTTCTACTTTTCTCATCTGTAGCTATGAAGTGCTACATGTAGACTTTACCGGGGTGATAATGTTCAAGCACTACACAAACGTCCTGCCCAGCAGCTTTGGAAACTTTTAAATCAGGATTTTACAAATCTTTTCATGTTTTTACGGGATGTCTGTGCATTTCTGTCTACGTGCAACAGCAAATCTCTGTGCCTGCAAGGATGATTAAATACTTTTTTAGTTTTCACCCAGAGGGGCTACAATTTGGAAGGAAATAACTGTGCAACTGCCTGCCAAGTGAGGTTTTGTGCAGGGAATCTTGTGGAGGTACCTGTGTCTCATATAGGTGCACTCATAGCCCCTGTCCTACAGTCACACTCTGAGCTCTGTGGTCTGGTTTGCTTCTGAGCACTTTGGTTAAGATGCTCATCTTTCCTGGATAACAGAGCTCTCAACATTTTATTATTACTATTATTATTATTTTTTATCTCTGTGGGATAAAAATGGGTTTAGAAATTACAATCGCAATACCAGGTTGCCCTCCCCCCTTTCCCTGAACTGCTGATTTGACCAGGCTTTCATTAAGGCTCCTGGGTCTGAAGGTTGGGAGTTGGAGCTCTCTCGTTGCACATGATCCATCTCTCCTGTGCACGGAGCACGGAGCTTAATGCACAGGGAGGAAAAAAATAATCAAGGAATGTACGTGGAGGCTTGGGGTTAAGTGGTGAGAGCTGAGGAGCTTGGATGCTCATTTTCACAGTGAGCCATCACCCTAATGGACAGTGATACTAATGATGGAGGAACCCCTATGGTTATGTGGTTTGTGCAGAGCTTTCGAAGCCTGGGCATTGCCTGCCTTCCAGAAATACCTTGCAGGAATACCTGTGTGTGTGTGTGTGTAAACACCCAAGATCATTAAAGTCAGCTATTCCTGATTAATTTCTAACAGTGTTGTTGATAACAATGAGATTTAGTTACCTTGTACCTAGAATTGAATTGGGCAGAGATCAGTGTTATTGCAGCGTTTAAAGAGTGTACGATTTCTGTTTAGGTAAGGAATTTTGGAGAAGCAGAAACCAGGTGCTCTGAGTGAAACACTGTGGCCTTTGTAGTTAGTTTATCAGATTTCCTTCTAATTTCTCGCAGAGGTAATTGAGAAAAAAATGGGCTCTTTTTCAGCATGTTGGATGCTATAGCAAAATCAGAATAATCAACCTTCATTCATGCCTGCAGATACAAGAGAACAGACAACTGACCCACATAAAAATGTCTAGGTCCAGAGGATATTGTGCATTCCCTTCCCAATTCATGGTGCTGTTAATGGGGGTATTTCTGGTTTTTTGTACTGGTTCTGGATGATAAGGTTGAGGAATTGTGTTCCAGGTGAAATTAATGTAAAAACACCTAAGAATAACTAATCATAAAATCATTTGGGTAGGAAATGACCTCTAAGATCACTGAGTCGCAACCATTAACCTGGGTTATAAATAGAGTTATGCATGGTAAATGCTCCAAAAAATTGGATGCTTCATCCTTGAATTCCACCCTGTTGAGGCTGGATGGCCGCAGGTGACTTTTTGTTATGCTGAGGGACCAGCTGAATGAATTGGTTGCCATCTTCCGTCTGCATCTCTCTCTACCCCATTCCTGTATCCCAGGGGAGAGTGGAGCTGTGTCCCAGTGGTCCCTGGCTGTGTGGTGCTGATTACACTTGTGTGAAGTCTTGCAGCGACGGGACGTGACAAGTGCAAATGGAGCTGATAAATTTACTTTTCTGTTCTTTATCTACATAATCTGACTGCAACTGGTAGGGAACACCACCAAGATAGAGGCAATCGCTTCCCATTATCCATGCACCTCTTCTTTTTATCCTTTTTTTTTTTTTTTTTTAATTTTAAATAATGCAGTGCAAGCCAAGTATTGAAGGGAAGTAATTAATCACGGTACTTATGAGTAGATCATTTACTGCTGGATGGGCACCTGAGGCCGTTGTGGCTCAGTCAGTCAGGGCAGGCTGATAGGGGTTCTTGGCACACAGGTCACTCTCCTGTTGGGATCTGTCAGGCTGTTGGGATCTGTGAGGCAAATTTCTCCTCTGATCTTGGTCAGTTTGGCTTGCAAGCAGAAAGCCACAGCTGTGGGATCTCAGGAAGGCTGTGTCTGTTTCCAAAATGCTGTATTTGGGGTGAAGACAGCCTATCCTACTGCATGGAAGTGCCTCAGCATCTGGTGGCGACCCTCCTGACCCTTATTTCTTGCTGGGCAAAGTGTCTTTCTCGGCTTCCTGAGCTGCAGTGAGTGAATGGAGAGGATTTCTACAAGGTCTTGCATCACTCAAAAAAATAACGTCAGTATAATAGCAACCACTCACCCTGCCTGCACACACTTGATTGTTTTCTCCCACAGCATTCAACTCCTCTCCTCCTTCCACCTGTGGCTCCCCCAGCTGGGTTGGAGTCGTAAGCACAGGCCAGTGCAGGCTTCAAGAAATGAAAAGCAATTCCCAAACCACCTGCTGCTTTTTTTTTTTTTTTTATTGTTAAAAAGATAACAGTTAATTAAGGACTAGAGAAACCCGAGGGGGGTAGTGTGCACATCTGTGAATGGCTCAAAGGATGTTAGGAAGCAAAGTCTTCTGTGGATGGAGAGACAGCTTTTTGCACGTGAACTTGCTTGTTTTGACTGAGAGAACGTAAGGAGATAATTTCTGGAAACCTTGAATGGCAGCAGGAAGGATAATGGTTGCCTTGTACTGAAATTCAGTGTCGCTGAACAGCAAAAACTATAAGGGAATTGTTCCAGGGAGAACCTAAAGCATATGTTCCTGCCTTTCTCTGCTTTCTTTCCTCTACTTTTTCTACTCAGGGAATGCTCTTGCATGCAGAGTTGGGTTAAAGCCTGTGTGTTTCCCCTTTACTGGGTCAAGACCATAAAAAGTACAGCATAATCTTCTCTGAGAAATGGGATCAGGGTGCTTTGGGCAGGCTGAAAAAACAGAGGGCTCCAAGTGTTTTGAGGACAATTAAAAAATGCATGCAGAATATTCTTATTATATTAAGAAGCTCCTGCGGGCTAAACGTTAATTTGAAGTTAGCACTTGTTCAGTTTTACTTTACAAAAAATAGATAATTAGGAGCTATAAGAGCCAGTAGATCAATCAATAGCTTGAAGGAGCATCTTCCAGCAGGATAAAAGAGCTATGAATTTTCCTTCAGATACCACCCTTCCTTCTAACATCTGCTTATTAGCCAGCTGTGAATTCACAGGAATGGGACCAGGGAGTACTGCTGACTCCAGGAGTGTCTTTTGAGCACGTGTATTCTTTGATGGACAGTTGCTTATAACTTCTGGTTTTCCTGAAAATCCACTCTATATAGTATTTTCCTTGAACACTTCCCATATTTAAGACAGGTGTATAGAAGCTGATGCCTGAGTTCTGAAGTTGGTGTATCTTTGTATTTGTGGCTGCACCATTAGGAAAATGGATCAACAGCTTTTGATGCACTTTCTTTTTTTTCCTTTTGGGCTTCATTTGCATTATTTTGTGATCCAATTCAAACCACAGAACTCTGCTGCTGTGAGAACAGAAGACTGTTTGAAGTTTTAAGTAAGAAATTTGTTTGAAGATGTCTCCAGTCCCATTTGGCTTTTATTCAGGGAGCCTACAAAAGAATTCAAAGCAAACAGTCACTTAAAGAATATGCCATTAAATCACTAAGTAGATTTTTTTTTTTAAATGTAGTTTTAACTTATTTTATTTTGGAAATATTTAATCGGGGGCTATGGCTTTGTAGGGTATGCAGCAGAGTGTGTTCCCTGAAGCTCTTGGGGAGGGTTCAGAAACAGCCTGAGCCTTTTGCTTAGGGGCACGGGAGCAGGGGCATCACTCACATTCCCATCCTGTTTTCACATCCAGTCTGGTTCTCAAGGATGTATACAGTTCAGCAAGCTGAATGAAAATGTGGGGATTCAACCGTTTTCTGTCAAAATGCTGCTTTATCAAAATGGAAATATTTTGTGAGAACATGTCAGTTTTGACAAATTGTTTTGATGGGTGAAGTCTAAACAAATTGTTTTAGCATTCTATGTTATTTTGATATAAAGACATCTCATTTTGACTGTGTCATTTAGACCTTTATAATGTAGTTATAATATTTATATTTTAAGATTTTTTTATAACGTATAAATATTGCATCAAATATGTCACAACTTTTAAATCAAAAGAAAATATCAATATTGTAAGCTATTTATATTTTTGCAATATGCTGTTTAGCTTTTAAAAACTGCATATCTTATCATAAAGTCACGGAATGGTTTGGGTTGGAAGGGACCTTTAAGATCATCTGATTCCACTCCCCTGCCATGGGCAGGGACAGCTTCAGCTAGTCCAGGTTGCTCCAAGCCCCATCCAACCTTGGTTTTCCACATTGGGTGACTTGAAGCACACCCCCACTATAATGTCACCTGTCCCTGCTGGCTGGAGTGGCTGGAATTTCTTTGTGCTGCTCTTCTTGTGCTTTCGTGCTGATTTGTGATCCTTCTCCAGGCTCTGGGCATTTCCTGCTGGCACTGCCATCAAACTGGTGGGAGTGGGATGGATTGATATTCCCCTTCCCCAGTAACTTTAGTATATGTTAAATTTATAGCTATATATATTAGAACATCATTTTTAATCCAATTTTTCATGACTTCCTGATATTTTAGTTTATTTCATAATGGAATGAGAGGAATTGCCCAGGTCCTACCCAGCTGTAATTCTTCTTGTTAACTATTTCTGTCCATTCCAGTCCTAGGAAGGAGTTAAATTTTTCATAATAAAAGTATTTTCCACACTGAGGGTGTTGTCACTTATCAGATTTATCTGAAAGAGCCCAAACCATTTTATAAAGCTGTTTAAGATGCTGTTCTTCACCATATGAGAAAATTAAAACTCCGTTGCTGAGAAGTTGATGGGTTCCAGTGGGGATTCTCCAGGAGAGGTGTCGACAGGTTGCTGGTGATCCTGGGTTATTAAAAAAAAAAAAAAAAAAAAAAAAAGGGAAAAAATAACATGGAAAGCTTTTTTTTCTTTTCCTTCTTGTTTGTTTGTTGTTTTCTTTTTTTTCTTTTTTTCATACTTTGGTATTATTGCTTTATCTTTGGCCCTGGTACTGGTGGCAGCAGCTCAGGTCCTGTCAGATGGGCTGGTGTTACACTGTCCTCATGTCTGCCAGCTTGTAGTCAATGTGCTCAAACAGGGGGTAGGTAGAAGGGCATGGCTTTTCAATCATGCATTATGTATTATTTTATATTATCATGCAGTATTTTGAAGAAGTGGCACACTCAGTGGTCCCTGGTGGCTGAAAGCATGGTCTCTTCTTATGCCAAGAGTTGTTGGGCAGGAGTACCCATGAGGTTTGTTGAGGGATTTCCAAGGAGGAACCTGTTTAGGTTCTGTATGTCCTTTATTTTAACTATTATCCCTTTATTTTAACAAATGCAGCAGTTCAAATCCCTGAGTCTTCATCTTATCAATCGGGGGGGGTGGGGGGGCCAAAAAAAGCAATAATGAAAGGAGAAAACAAAATGTGTGTTCTTTCCATTGTCTTATCGATCTTTCAGATTTCGGGGTTTTTCTTGCACTTTAAAGCAGCACCCTGTTCTTGGAAAAAAGGGAGAAGGAAAAAAAAAAAAAGAGAGAGAGAATTTTCATAGAAACCCATGACCTGAGAGGAGTGGCTTGAAGAAAAACGGCAACTTGTAGGAAACTTGATGAAATCCCAAGAGCTGCTAATGTGATAATAGTATCTCATATGCGTTGAATGGAGCGCCTGTGACTCAGGGCTTTCACAGGACTGTAAATGTTCTTTTAATCTCTTATTTCTCTAGAGAGGCAGATAAATCTGAACCCATTATGCACTGTGGCTGAGGCAGGGCACAGAGATTTACAGGGTTGTAGGGAATGAAGCCGCTGTCCTGGCTCTCAGGCACGTGTTTAGTGGGATTGGAGGGGATGTGGTGATGCAGGATGTGCATTGCTCTGGCCTTTTCCAGCTGCTCTTGGCATGGCCTTTTCTGGTCAGCATGCACAGTGCAAGGGTGGAAAAGGCTGGTTTGGGGCGAAACCTCGTGTCCAGTGAGCAGTGCTGGTGGTACTTTGTGTATCAGCCCCTGGTCCTCAGGTGCTGCCCAGGTTTGGAGCAGTCAGGCCCAGCTACAACCTGGAGTCTCAAGGCACGGCTTGGGAAAATGAGATGAATGATTAAAAGCGAGGAAATGGCAGAGGATCTAAAGGGGAGAGAGGAATGGGAGGCAGGGAGTTCGGGGGCAGGGTGAACTGGGTGGAGGAAGAAGTGGGAAGAATTATTATTTGAGGGACATTGGGTGCAGTCTGTTTTGTGATGGAGTTCAGCCCTGTGGAAGGGGATCTCACTTTTATCACCTGTACTGTGACTCCTGTGGAAATAAATAGAGTCTTAATGTGGAAAGGTCCTTTTTCTTTCTGATTTAAGAATCCCCTGTAATATTTGCCAAAGTGGAAGTTGCTCTCTGAAATGAGTATTTTTCATGGAAGGAGGCAGGGGGGCTTTGCATTTTCCTGTGCAAGGCACAAAGGCAGTGAGCTGCAGAGACTTGGTTTTTACTTTTCCAGGTGTGGACAATTTCACCGAGGTCTCTTCGGAGGAGGCAAAGCCTGGGCTCAGCCTTTACCAACCCAGCACTGAGTCTGGGAATTGGTGCATCACTACAACTGCTCCTGGGGAACTGGAGAGGGAAATGTGGGATCTTTTTCAGGTCTTTCTGTAGTGGTCTTGATCCAGATGGATTTTTCTCCCGGTGCAGTTAGTCCTGCATGAGTGTGAGCTGGAGCAGAGCTACTGGCTCTGGGATGGATTCACCTTGGCCCCGCAGTGTGCAGATCTGGCCTCTGCTCTGCTCTAAGGCACGTGGTTCTGTGGCATTTTTATGTCAGGGAGATGCTTTCAAGCCTTTGGCCTTGGAGCTGCAGAGGTGTTAAAACAACCACCTGCAGCGGCTCCAAGAAGAACTGAACCCAATCCAAAGGAAACAGTCACATCTGTGGGCACAGGCTGCAGCTCAGACAGGGCAGCTAGACATGGAAAGAGAAGCAGTTGTGAGAACATTGGCATTTTGGGAGCATCCCTTTGTGCAGGGCATGCCTTCTCTTCGGGCTGTACTGTGGCTAATCTGGTGTGGGCTCTGACTGATGCTTTTTCCACGGTGAGAGTGTTGCTAACACCTGTGTCCTGTCTGGTTTATCTAATGTTTAATAATTCCATTCAGCTCACACAGGGGCCATTGCATCAGTGAGAATATTAAACTGAGTCTTTTTTTTTTCTGCTCCCATTTCTCTGCTTCTCTTGAATCCTTGCTTCTCACCATGATAAATGTGGTGGCAGTTGGCCCCCAGGATCTCAGACCATGGCACAGTCTTGTCCAGGTCCTTTCTGTGCACAGCAGACCCTGTGCAGGACTATGAGACTGACACTGAGATAGGTTTGGTGCTCAAAATGCTGTTGGGACTCTTTTGGTCATGCTTTGTTGTTGTGAATCCCCTTTGTCCTCCTGCTCTAGAGGACCAGCCAGGGTGATTATGTTGCTGTTGTCTTTATCCAGCAGGCCGTCACTGCTTAGGATATAATTGCCAAAGTAACCTCGATATAACTGGAATATCTCAAATCCTTTCTTGTCATTGGGGCTATTTGGTGCCCCATTGTGGCTGACAGTCCCTTTCTGAGGTGCCATCTTCACAGATGAGCTGTGCCTGGTGAGGGAAGGGTGAGCATGCAAAGGGACAGTAGATTTTGGTACTTAATCCTCCTTGGAGGGGATTTTTTTACATTGGTAAAACTCTTCTTCCCAGTTTTGTTAGCTCCCTGGATTCCAAAGAACAAGGGATGTTTCCTCCTATTTCTACCAGGCAGAAACACCAGGGACTTTCTAACTTTGCAGATTTCTCTGCACCATTTGAATCTGTGCAGCTCAGTAAGAGCATGAATTAGGGTCACATTAATCGTGCTCTTGTAAAATACTGCTGGCCTTGAACACTTCCAGGGATGGGGAGTCCACAATGTCTCGACTGTTCCAGAGCCTAACCACTCTCTGCATAAATAACTTTGTAATAACTAATCTAAACCTGCCCTTCTCCAGCTTAAGCTCATTCCCTCTTGTCCTGTCACTACATGCCTTTGCAGTTTCTGGGTAGGAGCTCACAGAAATCTCTTGGGAGGATGAATTTCTTGAAATGTAGAGAAAACATGAATATCTGAACCTCATGGACTGCTCCTTACTCACTGAAATTATTTAAGGCAGGAAAAAAATGTTTTGAAAATAGCAATACTAGTGGAGTTTTGGTCGCTGTGGAACAGGGTCCTTTGGCCGGGACACCTTCCCATCCCGTGGTTGGGCAGCCAGCTGCAGATTGGCCCTAAAAGCTCAGTTCTCCCAGCCTGTCTGCAGTAGGAGAGGTTCAGTTGAGTCTTCTCCTGTTGCTAACAAATGAAAATGTGAATTAGTGGTTGAAAGTTCAGTGCTTCACTTCACAGGTGCTGCGTCCGATATGCCAGAGAAGCACTGGCATTCCTGGAGGTGGATGCTCAGGTTGGACACCCAAGCATTACACTGACAGCTATTTTTACTTACCCAGCTGATTTTCCTTAGTTTGAATAGTCTTGTTTAACATTTTTCTTGGTCCTCAGAAGCTTTTACAGGTATCATGGTGGTTCAGATTCACCTCGTTACTACTGAAAATTCACGTTTGCACTGTAGTGACTCGAACTGTAGAACTGAGAAGGCTGGTTGTGCTCTATAGGCACAGAAAAAAGGTACAAAACCCTGTTTCTTAAACTTCCAGTGCAATTTCTTGTCTCTCAGAGCTTTTCAGAGTCACATTATCTACAGTGCAAGAGCAGAATAAAATAAAGCAAAACCTTAGAAATTAGATTTATATGGGGAGGATAGCTCTGAAACCAACCAGAAAGTGAGAATAGCTTGGGTTTTTTTGTTTTTTTTTTTTTTTCAGCTGACTCTGAAAAGCTGAAAACAAAGTCTGAATCTGAAAACAAGGGTCACGTTGGCACTTTTGGACTTTGGAAGCCTCCAATCCAGATTTGGATGGGGAGGGGGGCACCATCTTATTTGGATTTCAAACTGTGAGCTGACAGACAGGAAGATCTGCGAGTCGGGCACCGCTAAGACGTCTCAAACTGGGCATCTGGAAATGGAGGCCCCTGAAATCTGTTGTCAACTTTGAAAATCCCTTTTTCCCCCAGCACCCCCCTCCCCACCCCCACTCCTGCCAGCTTTGAAGGTTCGAACTGTGTTCTTTTCATCACATTTGTCATTCCTTAGTAGTGAAGCTCTGGCATTCAAAATTTGTCTGACAACTTTGTGGGTATGAGCCAAAATCAAGTTCAACTTGCACCTTTCTCTGCTGCACCCAGTATTGTTCACAGGGAGAGGCAGAAGCCTGAGCTAGAGGGACTTTTGTCTCCTTCACTACAGCAATTACTATCTTCTCACTGATGCCAAAATTAAGCTTATTTTCTTTATCCTGATGTAGGTGGACAGGAATTGATGAGGTGTACTCCACAGGAGCATTGAGAGACAAAGTGTCATGTCTAAAGCACTTCTTCTCAGACAATTCTTCCCCCTTAAATAATGCAAGAGACATAAATCTCCTGGAAATCATGCAAAATCAGTGCTGCAAAAGACTTAGAATGGTTCCAGGCAAGTTTAGGTGTTATTTTACGGAGGCTCAAGTCCAGCACTTCATGGTTTGGTAATTTTAAATACTTTTAAATGCACTTCTGAAGTAATTTAGAACTGTAAACTGGATGTGTAATTCAAGTTGGGAGGACTGGCTTTTGGGAAGGAGCAGAAGTGAGAAATGAGGTTGAGAGAAGGTCTGTTGGGCATGGCTTCAGTCTTTATCCATGCCCAGCTGTATGGATTGCATGGGGGAATGGTCTTTAAACCATGTATCCAGTTTTTTATTGAGGGGAGATGTTGAAGTTTTCAAATGCTTGTGATTTTTCCTTTCTGTAGGTGTTGCTGAGTTAACAGCATAATACTATATCCCTCTTGGTTCTCTCACACGTAAGTGAGATTTTTTTGGGGAGAGAGTAATGTTTCCAGTGTAATATAATTCCCATTTACAGGCAGGTGGAATTGAAGTCTGATTTCTTGGTTTCTGATTGCAAATGCACAATGCATTTGAAGAGGCATCTGTGTCTCTGAAGCTGAGATTTGCTAAATTACTGCCTTTTGGTGCACAAATTTTACCTGTTTAAACTGAAATTGACCCAGAATTGGAATCCTAGAGGCAACATTTATGTATGTCAGTTCAAATCCTATAAAAATTTGTGTGTGCATATCCTAAAGCAATGCAGGCGTACAGTATTTAGCTCAGAAATTACTTAGTTTTTTCTAAACGTAAGAGAAGTTCCTGATAAATTCCTTAAGTCTTTCTTCTTGCAAGTGTATTGACTCAGCAGCTGATGTATGATGTTCTCAGGGGTGATTTTTCTGCTTTGTGGGGAAAGCACCTGGAGTTTCTGATTTCCTGTCAAGTTTGCACAGCTTTTTTTTTTTTTTTTTTTTTCCTCAGAGGTCATTAGTGAACATACAAAGAGCATTTATAAATCACATCTGAGCCTACGTGATAAGCAGGAAACGAGCAGTTACACAAGCCGTGGCCAATTTTGAATGGGAGAGATGGAGATGATAAACCACCGTGTTGTAAATCACTGTCAGTGACTACAGTGGAGCAACACCTTCCCTTATTTGGGGATTTAACTGTCTGCAGAGGTTGCCCAAGGGGCTGGACAACGAACTAGCTTTTCCTCTGGTCTGAATTGCAGTTGTATCCCAAGATTTAGAGCCTGTAAACCCCGAGATAAAATCACTGAATCGCAGAACGGTTTGGGTTGGAAGGACCTTAATGACCATCTGGTTCCAACCCCCTGCCATGGGCAGGGACACCTTCCACTAGACCAGATTGCTCAGAGCCCCATCCAACTGATCTTGAACACTTCCAGGGATGGGACATCCACAACTTCGCTGGGCAACCTGTGCCTGTGTCTCCCCCTCTCATAGTGAAGAATTGCTTCTTAATAAATATGCCAAGTCCTTTCCATGGCAAGTCGTTGCAGTCTGCTGTGCTAAGCATTTCTTTTCTTTCCTCCTCTTTTCCCAGCAATCAAAGAGAAATACATGGACTGGACGGAGTTTCTCATCCATGATTTGACCGGCGCCCGGACGGCTCCCGCCAATTTGCTGGAAGGTGTATGTATTAGATTGCAGTTCCTCTCCATACGGTGTCGTGGTGGTGTGAGTGCTGCAGCAGTGTTTGCTCCTGGTTTGTCTGTGTGCCATTGCTGGCTCTGTTTCTGGTCCAGCGATGGGTAGTTTGTTTTCCCGTTGAGTGGAGGGCGGTGCTTGGAAAGCCGGGTACTCAAAAAAGGCTGGGTGGGGAGGAGAGCACGGAGGGGATCCGTAGGAAGGAGGACTTGGCCCTTCAGTGCCCCTTTAGATCCCCCAAACCAGTGACCTGAGCTTTCAAGTCGTCCCTGCCCCATCCCTGGAAGTGTTCAAGGCCGGCTTGGATGGCGCCCTGAGCAACCTGGCCTAAGGGAAGGTGTCCCTGCCCGTGGAACGAGATGACCTTTAAGGTCCCTTCCAACCCAAACCATTCTGTGATTCAGTGATACAGGTTGGAGGAGAGGGGGTTTTAGTAGGTTGATGGGGAGCACTGTCAGGTTTATGTATATATGGAAGGAGCTCCCCCAAGGACATTCCCACCACCTAAACCCAGCAGTCACATCTAGCAAGGAAGTTGGGAGAGGTGGCCTCAGGCATCAGTGCTTGGAAGAGCAAAAGGGTCTGTTTTTTAGATGCACCCATACAGCCAAGAGTCCAGGTTTGTGCAGCATATTCACAGGGTGACTTGCACCTGTGGCACCTTTGATGTTCCTTGAGATCCTGGGCCAAAATTCCCCAGATTCCCCTTGAAACTGCGGTAGCAGGGTGTGTTTTCCATCAGGGCCTCCCCTGCTCTCATGTGGGTGCTGTGGGGGCATTTGGAGAGGAGACAGATGGTCCTGCAGGGGATCATTCTCTCTGCTGCTCTCTAGGCTGAGAGTGAAGACATACGGGTGGTTTACCTGAGTGTAAGCACTCATTTTGCCTTTTGGGAAGCAAGTCTGCATCCAGGCACCATTTCTGATCATTTTGTCCCTGATCACTTCCACCAGCCACAGCTGCATCCCTTTTCCACGTGCCTGTGCAGGGAGCATTAATAGTGTGCCGTTAGGGATTCCCTGCCCCCCCATCCCCCCTAATCTGAGAGATGAACAGCCCTTGCACACCCCAAATAACCCATGTCCTGCTGCATTCTCGTTCCTGGACCACTCCCAGCTGGCATATGCAAGAAGCTGGTGGTGTCCAACCCCCATCTCTGGTGTATTCCAAACCTCTCCGTTCCCTTTCCTCAGGAAGAGAAAAGAGGCAGCCCCAGGCAGAAATGCAGAGAGGGAAAACGTTGTGTTGACTCCAAACAGTTTCTGACCCCTTTCTGGTGTTTTATGTGCTCAGTACTGTCTGTGCCGTGCGATGTATGTTGGCCCCTGTTGACAGATTTGCTGTTGTTGAGTGCTGCAGATTGTTGTTACTCTGTTAAATCAATATGTAGTGCTACTTTTAAACATTTTTTTTTTCTACATGCTGGCTGTGCATATCAAGAGTTCTTGCATTATGGTAAATGTTAATATTTCATGCAAGCTGATTATTAATCTTAGCCATTCAGTTCTCGTGGGGTAAGTGACAACCCATTGGCTTAAAATTTAGCGCACGAATCGGAGAGGCAATATTCACTTTGATACTACCAGGGGTTTATTATAATAAGTTAAATCATTGCACCATCATTTCTTATTAAACAATGTTTTGTTGCAATGAAGCAGTTGTGTAAGAGGAAAAAAACACCCCACATTAAAGTGGATCTCTATTATATTATTGAATTTTGACACTGCATTTTGCCATGAAATAATATTTGAAGAGATTATACAGATGCTTGTAGCTTACACTGTAAAGTAGCTTATAATGGCAAATATGTTGTTCTGAGAAATATTTATTAATCATAAAGCTGGTTAAAATTGTACATGCAATAAGGTTATAGAAAATTTTAATTACGTTTTTTACCACATTCTCATTCTATTGGCTGCATTTTTGGATAAAGAGAGATGTATGAAAATCAACTGCTTCTCAGAATTCTGAATATTTTTGAAATTCAACAGGAAAAGAAAGTTTTTTAAAAATAAGGCTTTCTCTTTATTTTGTTTTGTAGCCACTGCTAGAAAGAACCATCCTGGACTGACTCTGATTTACAGTATTAATATTTTTTAAAGTAATGTGAGAGGTTTATATTGTTTAATTAAGTAAAAGTGGGACAGACACACAGGAAAAAAAAAAGTTCTTGTTTTTAATATGTTTTGCCTTTGCTTAGCATCTCCTCTGGGGACCAGTGCTTCCAAATCTTGGGGTCATTTTAATGCTGCTCTTGAAGCCCTGGAATTGAGACATTGCATAAGAAATCAAACTTGCTTTTAATAAAAAATAAGAAATCTAACCACGATGTTAGAGGAAAGCTTTGAATACACAGAGATGCTCGGAGTGCCAAAAGAAAATCAGAGCCCCAAAGGTGTCATTCTGCAAAGCATCTCATGGTTTTTTAATGCCTGTGGTTGGCAGCTTTGCAGGTGTAAAGTTACACACATGTGTAAATGGTTGCAAAAGCGGGATCACAGAAACAGATTATTTGCTACGTTGTAAGCAAATAATCTCGTCCACTGGGATTTCTTGGGCATGGTGGCCTGAGCTGGCAAATCCTGTGTGCCTTGTCCTTTGATCCTAAAGACCACTTAAGCTGGTGGGAACCTGCTCCTGGCTTTCAGTTTTGGAATAACCACCACAGACTCTTGGATCTGTGGCTTTGGGGAATCACTTACTCCAAGTGCCAGTAGGAATGAGATAAACTCTTTGGTGGAAAAGATAATCCCACAGAGTGTGCAAAGTGGTCATCTTTTAGGTAAATGTCAGGGTCAAGTCCTGTGATTGGTTCTTACCAGCTGCAATCAATGAGAACTGGGTTTGAAATCCTGCAATATAACCGGGCTTTGAGTTTTTCAGCAGCATCCTGACTGGGTGTGCCTTATGGGCTGTTCCACCTTTTTTTATTATTCTTTTTTTTGTTGTTGTTGATGATGTCGGTTGAGAAATTAGCACAACTGTTGTTTTCTGTTTTACTTCTGAATTTGCACTTGGAAGACATTGGGTAAAATAGAAGAAGAACAGACTGTTTGCTGATCGCTTGGATGATGGTGTGAAAAACAAAAATAATCTTCTGCTGTCATCTGTTTCCTTGAGAAGTCTTCAAATAAAGTTTAAAATAAGGAGTTTTGCTTCTATTCAAACAGCCTCTGCGAGGAAAAAACCCTGTAGACCTCATTACAGTTGATTCCTTAATAGAGCTGCAGGATTCCCAGAATCCCTTTCAGTACTGGATAGTTAGTGTGGTTGAAAATGTTGGAGGAAGATTACGCCTTCGCTATGTGGGATTGGAGGAGACTGAATCCTATGACCAGTGGTTGTTTTACTTGGATTGCAGACTTCGACCAGTCGGTTGGTGTCAAGAGAATAAATACAGAATGGACCCACCTGCAGGTAAAGAGCCTCCTAAAAGTGTTAACCCTCCTTTTTGACATTTGCTGATGTTTTGAGGTACTTGTGCAGCCCGTTTCTGCTTCTCCAGCGTTCACATTGCTTTGTCAGTAGTTTCTGTCTGTGACACGTGACATGTGAGAACCATCTGATTTGGGTTCGAAGTGGGTCAGGTAAACTCTCTGAAATTTATTTAATCAATTCAGTTTACTTATAGCTCACTCCTGGAAGGGTGCAGTGTCCATTCAGAGCAGTTCATCCAGTTTTCCACCAAGAAGCCAGAGCTGGTGAGGATAATCCAAGGATATGTGCCTGTTTGTCCAACCCTTTTCAGTGGTGTTTTAGGGGCCAGGTCTTTCTGGTGACAATTTAAGCATGTGTTTTTCTTCACTGATAGGTAGGAATCAATGTTCCTCATCACTTCTAAATTAGATTGGAGTTCAAGAGATCATGAATATTGCTCACTCTGTAACTTTGTGTTACAGAGGACACTTTCCCACTGCCTTTGAACCCTCTTGGCCTGTATAGGTTTGGTGAATCAATAGAGAAATGGCCCGAAGGAGATTTGTGCTTCCTCTTTGTTTATTTTGTTCACTTTCTGGTCTTTCCTCCTTTTGTCCTTTTTTTCCTCATTTCATTGTTGTGCTTCCTTCTCTATGGATTCCACACACCCCCTTTCCTTTTTCTTTTAATTTTTTTTTTTCACTCATCTTTAAACTTGTTACTGGACTCTTTATTTGCTGAAGTTACATTTCTCTGAAACCCAGGAATGCCCTCTCCTTGATTAACTGCTTTTGAAAGTTCTCTGTCTTGTTCCGGTCGGTCTTCATCTGATGCATGTTTCCTCTCCTTGGCATTTTTCTGGTCATTCACTTTTTACTGAGCATTGTTATTAATGAATTCAATGCCCAGATCTTCTTCCTGACTTCCACTGACTTAAATAGGGGGTCATTACTTCACATGTCTTGAAGTTGAGTCTCATAGGAGTTTGCTGAGAAAAGACCCTTCTGGTCTGAACCCATTTTCTAATAAGTCCTCTCCTGAACACACTGCCCCTAAGGATCTCTCTTAGATTATTACCTCCTTCTGGTCTATGCAGTTGTCAGACTCTTGAATGAGGGAATAACCAGTCAGAAATGGGAATCTGATGAGTTTCCAGAGGCAGGAATGCTGTTTTTTCCACTTCTGATATAGTGGACTGTGTCAGCCATCTGATACCCACATAACATCTACATGCTCATGAAGCAGTGGCTGAATAAAGCGTATGAGACATTAAATCAGAGGAGGAAGAGAGGAAAAAAGAGCCAAGTGGCTGGTCTTGGGGGATCTGTTTCAAATTAAAGTGTCTGCAAAAGGAATCTTGGAGGAAGCAGGCAGGGAAGCTGTAGAGAGTTGTCAGGATGAGATGCTGGCAGCAGAAAGCACTAAAGAAACTCAGGGATGAAGCTGCTAAACCACAAACTGGCAAAGAATGGAGTTGCCTGAAGATTGGTGGCCAGGGATACATCCTTGCCTGCTTACATGCTTTCTAGTTACTTCTATATTAAAGAGGGTTTGGACTAGAAAGACCTTTGTTTAAATGACCTGGTGAGGACCTTCTGAGGAAGGAGAGAGTCAGTGGGCAGTATGTTGGTTTTTTACACACCAGGGATTAGATTCACCTGCTGTAGTGTAGCCACTAAAGACAGTTCAGCATGAGCAATTGCTTTCTCTTTATGTTGGGTGGAGGAAAGGGGATGCTTGAGACGTGTCTAACATTGATAAGATGAAATGACATCTTTATAAGCCTACTTTTTTCACTCGGGGGAGTGGAGGGTTGAAGCCAATGAACACAGACTGGTTGTCTAAATTTTCAACATCTGACTCCTTGGTTGATATAACAGGAACAGCCTTAGACTGTATATCAAAGAAAGCTGTTGTGAATCTCCTCTGACAAGATGCTGAGGACATGCAGCTCCTCCCAAATCAGGCTGTGTGTTCCCTGGCTATCAAACAAGGATGTTCAGTAATGCATCAGTTCTGCAGCCCCAGACAGTGCTTTGCCTACCCTCAACTTGGATGCTGCATATCCACCCTCAGCTTTACTTCCCTTTACGTCTGAGCTGTGGTTTTTTCGCTGTTCATCCACTTCTGGGGATCTGTCAGGTTGGGTTTCGTCTTGCAGAGCAGTTTGAGGTCAGTCTTTTGAAGTGCAGAGCATCTCAGATAGATGAGATCCCATGGATCCAAAGGTCTACAATATTTTGGGTGGGGAGGTCTCTTTCCTGAAGCCATCCACATCCTAACACCCACCTAACGTACAAGAATGTGCAGGAGGGTCTTTGGGGGGGTTGGAACTAGGTGATCTTTAAGGTCCCTTCCAACCCAAACCATGCTGTGATTCTGGCTGTCTTCTCCAAAGCAAAGGGGTCACAGCTTTTCTCCTTCAGCTGTATATCTGAATCCCAAATAAACCTTCTTGCTAGTGAGAATTGGCAGAGGCTGCTTGACGCAGAGCCACTGATGGTCTTAGCTCAGCTGTTTATGCAGAACGAGATCATCTCATTTTATGTTACTTTGTGTTTAAAGACAAATTGCCGGTCGTTTTAATTGCTCGCTACTTGTTAACCTTAATACAAATTGACACAGTACACTTGGTTCAATTACCTGCAACCCTAGCACTTAAATAAAATGCTTTATGCTCTTTTAACCGTGCAATTTAGTGTCCATATACTCGCCAGCAGAAGTGATGTACCACTAATTAAATGCGCATATGATATTCCTTGCTGGTTATTGAAACCACGCTGGAGTTGCCTCTGTATTGATGTTTGCTGACAGTGTTTAAAGAAGTTGCTGCTTTTTTTTTTCCACTGGTTTTGAGCAAAGTTGCCCAAAATACCACTTTTTTCCCTGTGCTTCACTGCCATCATGATAGATAATGAGGGTCTGTTTCCAGCAGGGAAGCATCAGGCAGGGTTTTCCTTAACTCAGACCTTTCGTTAGTTGAAACAACAGGCTGGCTGCAGCACGGGGCAAAATCATATTGTGTTGAGTCTTTCCCTGTTTGGCATCATTTAAACCAAAAAGAAACAGGGTGAGTCGTTCCCCTGCCTGTGCTTCAAGTTGATCAGAGCTCCTGCAAGTAAGGGAGAAGTGGAGAAACAGGGCTGTAAAATAATGAACAATTAGATAAGGAGGGCACTTCTTAACACTCGTGACCGCTGCACATGCTGCAAACAAAGGCTTGAAATCCATATTGCCATTAATAACCAGACAGATGAGGAATTAAAAATACTGCCCTGAAAGGTTAACATTTCCCTTTAAGTGTGTTTAAATTCATATGCATATCCTTGATGTCTGTTCTGAAGTAGGGAGATTTGATATAGTGGAAGTATAAACACATCCACTTCCAGTGAGTGATTCTGCAAATCCTGTTTTGATAAGGTCTTAAATCTGTTGAGTTCAGAGCATAAAATTCTCTTGTACCATCAGTGCAAGGTGGAAACAGTGCTTGCCAATTTCTTTTTTTTTTTTTATACATATTTTTTATTTCCTCCTTCAGAATTGTAAGATACAGCGGTAAATCTTTGCTAGCTAGTAAATATATACGGTTATTAGATGTACAGAATTTAAATGCAAATTGGGCCAAATTGAACTGTGATGTAAGTGCGTGAAGCCAAACTGGCAAAAGAAAAGCTCCACACTGTTCACTCCATATCAAGTTTATTATTGAGTAAATGTTCATTTCCATTTTAATAATTGTTGCAATCTATCTACCTATCTTGTCTCTTTAAGGCCTTGATATGAATGTGCTGCAATAACTTGTTATGTGTGAGATAACAGTATGTTTTCTAGGGCAGAAGTAAATCCAATATAATGTTCTTCATCACAGTATTATTTCCTACATTGTTTCCTTTGATGATTCATAGGCATTTCACTGCACTGAACCATAAAGGGCTTGTTAATATAATGATTTAATAATATTAAACCTGTGTAAAGAAACTCACTGAAAGCAATGTGAAGCTGCACAAAGATGTTGCCTGAAAGTATAATGATGGAAATTCATGAGTGTAAGCCTTTGAACTGGTGTGATGCTCTGGGTTGAGTGTGGTACCAAAAAAATGTGTTTGGGTAGAGATTGAGCTGAAATGTTTCTTTCCACACATACCTCCCCCCCCCCCCCCCAACCCTGCGATTAAAATCAAACCAACACTTTCCAGTGAACAGGAGCCTTAGTAAAGATAATGTTTGTTTTGTTCAAATATAACCAATATTGGCTGAAGACCTGAGGCTCCTCAAACTAGAAACCATCAGGTGTTTTGAGAAATCAAAGGAGAGATTTTCGCTGTTTTCAAGTAATGAGATAATACGATTCTCGTTTCTTCAGCAGTAATTGAAGGATGTGCATTTTTCTGGGTTTCACTTCAGGATATAAAACAAAATCATCCCTCAAGTGTGTCCCTGCTAGTTGCCTCTGTGTTGAATTTATCCATGCTGTACAACTTGGAGTACCCACACTGTTCATTTCACTTGTACTGTCCATTTTTATGACATAAGAACTTTAGTATTTCAAAAATGTTTGATCCCTAAACAGTCACCTCTTGATTTTGTTTTTTCTTTGTTGTTGTTGTTATTGCTTTAGATATCTATGCTCTGAAGACTGTATCTGAGTGGAAATGCGCTCTGGAAAAATCCCTTAATGATGCAGCAAATTTTCCTCTTCCAATGGAAGTGTTCAAGGTAAAAGACACACATTTTTCCTTCACTTATAGAGCCCATGATGAATAAATATCATGCAGTATTTAGCAGCTTATGCTAAACTTCTGCAGGAAAGGCCTTTGCTCTAATACATAACCGCGAGAGGTCACAAGTGGGGTGCTTGTATAAAGCACATTTTTATGCGTGGACTTTCATGTCTGATAAGTGATTTCATGGTCAGTGTTTTCTCAGGGCTGGGGGTGATCAGCAGTGATTTCTCCAGCGTTATTTTTCGTGTGTTTTGTTCTGTTAGACCTGTGCAAAGACATCATATACAACTGTGAAGTTGTAAGGCTACGAATATAAAAGCTGACACAAAGGGGACAGATTTCTGTGAGCCTTGCACCAAAATTTTCATCTGATCACAAGCCACAAGGCAGAGAAACCTCCTTCAGGGACCTGTAGTGGAAAAGGGAGATAATTTTATTTCCACATCTTTTTTCTTTTTTTTTTTTTTTTCCCCCTCACTCTGGTTTTTAATAGTTAGAGACGTGTTTCGGCCCTGAGGCACCAGCTTTAATTTCCCATCCAAATCTGCGCTGCTGTTAATCATGATAGCTTCAGATAATCCTGGTTCCTAGCTGTGCCTGTCTGGTTTTTAATACTTACACCCTCAGTGTGATGGGCAGCACGGCTGGGGGTGCAAGAGGATGCTCAGGGAGGTGTGTGGAAGCAAAGCTGTGCCCCACTGTCTCCACTGTCACCTCTTGCCTAGGGACCTGGTGTATCACAGTGCCCTCCACACCATTGGTCTGAAGACCCTCTGGGTTCCTTCCCTGCCCTTTAAGCAACATCACACTGATGTACTCAGAAACATCCTTGGAATTGGTGCAGCACATGTGTGGATGTGGCTCTTGGTTTAGTGGCGGCCTTGGCAGTCCTGGGTTAATGGTTGGCCTTGATCTTAAAGGGGTTTTTCCAACCTAAATGGTTCTCTGATTTTGTGTTGGAAGAAGGCACTCACCATGCCCCATCCTGTCTTGCGTGCCACCTTCACCCTTTCTGCAGGGACACGCCAGCAGCTTCCCATTAGGAATCCAGGCTCCTCGCCCAGAAGATGCACTTAAATTAGCAACATTAATTTGGGAATGTTTTGCTAATGGCCCAGGCAGTGGCTCACTTGCTTCCAGTGTGAAAGCTCTGCTAGACTGGGAGAAGTAGGAAGATGTGTGTGCCGGCCTTTGGCTCGACTTTGGGGCTGAGAAGCCCCGTGTTGGGATGGAAATGGTACTCGGAGAGTTTTGAATCTCTGCCATTTATTTTATCCAACACCTCGATTTGCCAACTCTATTAAAAGTTTGCATTGGCAGTTCCAAGATCAAAAACACATTGTGTGGGGCAGGGATTAAATCCCAGTAGGGAATGGCTGATGCGCATATTTTATTCCTGTCTGTATAAAAGAGCGAAGAATATTTGTGATGAGGCTCATAAAACATCCTTTTTTAAAGAAGTTTATTACTAACAGCTGTTTTGCTGCCTCTTCTCAGCGTGCCAGACTTATACCCACTTATTTTAATTATTGCATGAGTGTCATAAATTAGAATTCAGAAGATCCTGGTTGCTGTGCCATGTGGTTTGAGCTTCCAAAGATGAACCTCTTAGAAGACAATGCAAAACCTTGGAGTGCTTGAATGGCCCAAGAGGAGAGTTACTTTGGGGCCAAATGTGGCAAAAAGGCAGGATTGGGTCAACAGGGCTTTTTTATTTATAATATGGAAGCTGAGAACAAGATGGGCTGAATTTAGTCTTTGGTGCTGTCTGAGCCCCTGGTTCTGGGAAGGCAGGAGGCTGAATAAATTGTTTCTGTGTGGGCATCATTTTATTCTGCCCATGTAGGGTGAATCAACTCCATCTTGTGCATTTTAATTAAGGAGAAAAATATGAGATCTTGTCCGTGCCTGTGAGAATGTCCTCCTCTAGTAATGACTGAAACATGAGTCGTTTCATGCACAAATGAATCTTGCAAAGTAACCCAATATTTATATGTGGGACCTTCAAGGAGAATCCCAGATCCTGGCAAAAAGTGTTGAATTCAAAGGTGTCTTTTAATAATTTCTTTTTGATTTCTTAATTTTACTTTTGCAAAGCCAGCACAGAAGTAATGTCTCTTCATGGTGCCTTGGGCTCTGTGCTACTGTACGTGTCACATGTTGGATGAGATATAAAACAGAGGGTTTGACAGCTGGCAGCTCTTAAAGATCTTCTGGAAAGGTGGGAATATTTACTTTGGTGGACGTGGTAAACACTGAGGGGTTACCTTCTGCCTTTCCCACATTTCCCTACAGAATTCCATCACTGAGGAGAGCGTAGTTGTTTGTTTGCTCTGCAGTCCTGAGGGTGAGCATGCACATTTTTGGCTGGGTTACAGCTTTAACTGCTGTTGTCCTTAGAGCTGTGCATAGGCAGTGACATCAAACTGGTCCCAGGAGGTGCTACTGGGAAAGCAGATTTGTGTTTGTTGTGTGACAAGTGGCTCCTCTTCAGGATCTGTCAGCCCATTACTGCTGTCAGTGATGATGCTCTTTGGTTTTGGTGTCGAATTCTGCCTTGAGAACTCACAAAACCACGAATCTGAGCCTGAATTATCAATGCTCAGAGAAGTGTGGCAACGCTGGACTTGGCACGTGGTGATCTTCAGCAGCAGATCCAAAAATCCCTTACAAAAGCACAACCCTGATCCCCCTTGGCATCCAAGGAGAGGACGCCAGCCACCAGACCACACGAGCCTGTTGCAAAAATCAGGGAGAAAGCTGCAAACAGGATTTTATTTTTTTTCTTTTCCTTTTTTTTTTTTTTTTCTTTCCCTGGTGCTGTTTTACACTTGGCCATATGTTGAAAGTGTTTGTAAAATGCTTTAGGATCCTTTGAGAAGGAACGTGATGTTCAACTGCTAGAAAATGCTGCTATTATGCAGCTACTAAACATAGTGTTTTGCAAACTGCACATCCTGGAATAATTTTTTTTCTCTTCACAAAAGCTTTTTTGCAGTGCACCTGCCACTTTGTTGTTCCGCTCTTTTCAGAAAACATGTTGATCCTTAAAAGAATAATAAATACAGGCAGGATTTTCAAGGGTTTTTGAATGGTTTAGGAGCACAAATCCTTCCAAAAGGACACAGCCCAAGGAGATGTGTCCTTTACTGTATCTGCTCTCATTTAAGGGTGATGTAGGGATCCCCCAGGCTTGGTTAAGCACCAGTTAGAAATGATGGGTTAGGCTTCAGAGGTCACTTGAGAAAATGGTCAGGGCTTTGGGTATGAAGTATGGTCAAACCAGGGCCTGATTTCAAGTTAAACGTGACAATTTCAGTGGTTTGCTGCAGTGCTGACGTTGCTGGTGCTCTCTAAAAGGAAAGCATTAATTAATGGCAAGACTAATGATGTGGAGGAAATCAGTTGGGACAAATCTCTCCTAAGGAGACTGATGGGGGGACCACCCATCACCCAGGCAAGAGCTGCCCCTGAAATTCATGGTGGAGTGGTGGTTCTAGTTCTACACTCAAAAGTATAAAGACAAATATTAAAAAAGATCCCATACTCTAAAACCTAATTTGTCCATTGGATGAATTGTGCATTTTAGTAATAAGAATGAGATTGGCTGTTTCTTGAAGACTGATTTTGTTCATTTGTTTGTTTGTTTTTTCCCCAAAAAGGAGGACAACATCTCTCAGATTTGAAACAAACATTTGGCGTGTTTTAGGGCTTGTTCTTCCAGTACTTGTTATTCTAGAAGAGTATAAATCTAAAAAGTTAGAGAAACCCAGGGGATACTTTCTGCTCAGAGACGATTCCTGACCTGGCTGTGTGAACAGACTTGGAAGTCCAACAGGGTTTTTCCGTCTCCATCCACCCCCTAATAGACAGGCACGTGCCGATGCAGCGGCTCAAAACGAACGTGCTTTTGGTTTCACTCGGAAGCCAAATCCCAGCAGAAGCAATCCCGGGCTCCTTCATGCACCGGTGGCTTGGCCGGCCCTCGCTCCACACACTGTGCTTTAATAGCCTGTGAGCCGCCACGTTGTTTGCAGGCGCTGCCAGATTATTTATACTCCATCTGTTCTTCCCCGTCCGTGGATTTGCCAGCCCTTTTCCACGGCTGCGATTTGCCGGGCTTGGGGGACGTGCGCCGCGTCCCAATCCCTCCGTTGTTCCTCCGCCTTTCAACCCGCTCCCGTCTCGGATCCTTGAAGCTGCTTCTCTTTGTAAGACCCAGTCACCATCACTGGGAGAATACCACGGTGATTCTTACAATCATCCATGTAGCATGCGGGGTTTTCTTTCTCCGTTACACGCCAGGGGTCTCTCAGGGTGGGGAGAGGTCAACAAAAGAGCCTGGTTTAGTTTACTTACTGCACCCAGGCCCTGTGTGGGGAGTTTGTGCATGACAGGTTCTTACCTTCCATGTCCTTGGGCAGTGTTTCTCATGAGAAGGGCTGATGTGCACCTAGAACCAGCATCTGCTCCCATCTAGGGGGTGGGTGATACCTAAAAGTTCTCCATTTAGGGCATTTTTCAAGGGCATGCAATGACAGGACAAAGGGTAATGGCTTAAAACTGAAAGAGGGAAGGTTTAGGTGAGATATTAAGAAGAAATTCTTTACCGTGAGGGTGGTGAGGAACTGGAACAGGTTGCCCAGAGAAATTGTAGATTCCCCTTCCCTGAATGTGTTCAAGGCCAGGTTGGGTGGGGCTTTGAGCAACCTGGTCCAGTGTGGATGTCCCTTCCCATGGCAGGAGAGTTGGAATGAGGTTGTTTTAAGGTCCCTTCCAACTCAAACCATTCTATGAGTCTACTATTCTACGATTTACAGATGAATGAATTTCCTCAAAGAAAGCAAAAGCCAGCTTTGCTCCGTAGCTCTTTTTCAGAGTGGTTGCTGCCCACAGTGTGCATTGAATTGGTTCCCGATCCTTCTCTAACAAATTCCTATTGATTCCTTAATGATTCCTGCCATGGTGTTACTGAGGGCTGACTCAGTCCCTCTTCACAGTAGAGGCGATGCCTCGCTGTGTGTGAGAAGAGACGCTGCTGGTTTCACTTTGAGCCCTCAAATGGGTGTTCCCCACCTGTGTTCTGCTTTCGATTTGACTTTTCCCACCTGTGCAGTGGGACCTGTGAGTGTGACACAACCAGGTTTTGACGGTGAATGCTTGTGGGTGTTAGAAAACCCAAACCAAAGACACCAAAAAAAACCCCGAGTGGATGAATATCCGTCTCTCCTACCTCTGCTGCCCGTGCTTGCACCGCCCAGCTGAAGCAGAGCAGGCACTGCGTGGGAGGGGATCTTTGCCCTAATGCCATCTGCATCGGGCCGAGCCATACGGAGAAGGTGTATTTGGATTTCAACTGGCTACTCTGCAATGTTGCTGTTTCTATGGTAACTATTTTTTATTCAACAAGCGGAGCTCAAAATCCGTAGGGCTGAATTCGATCCTCGGCAGAAGCATCTGCAGTTTTTAAGGGGGCTCTTCAGTAGGTGCAGTTTGTAGCTGGCTCTCGTGCTCATTGCTTCAGGGTCGTGGTGTCTTTGAAGCCTCCCTCCCGCCACCCTTTCCTCTTCATCCCACCCCACATCTCTACATTTTGGTCTTCCTCTGATGGCTCTCGTCAAAATGAGGGACAGTTTGCGCGGGTTGTGTTGTACTGGGGGGGGGGATTTCTGTCTCCCTGCAGAGATTGTACCTTCAGGGTAAATTGCTCCTTGTTTAGCCAAGGAAGCTGATGAATCTCAAGCAAGACTGATTCATCTGCAAATAATGCAGAGGATTGCATTTGGTAGGGTTTCTTTCTTTTTTCTTTTTTTTTCTTTTTTTTTTTTTTCCCTCAATTAAAAAACAAATGCCAGATTCCTGTAGAGGCAGATTAACCACTGCTATTACTGAGTTTGTGACTGGTTACCACACATGAACTTTGTGATTCAAATTAGGCTATTAGAAACAGCCAGTTTCTTGCAGAATTAGAGAAAACACTGAGGGGAAGCGATTTCTTTGAAAACAAAAACTGAATCAACTAATATGTTCCCAGTCATACCAGATAGGCCTCACTTCTTCTGTGTCTTTTAACGGGGTAAACCAGGAGAGATGAGGCTGAAGGCAAGAGTATTTCACACTCTTACAGTTGGTGGGGATTAGAGGAGGCTCAGGTCAATAATTTATTAGGGGCTCAGTGTTTCTAATCAGCCTCTCAGCCTTGAAACTTTTCAGCATTCAGGCTTAGGTCTGAATTTTGCGTGAAGTTTTGCTTTTATAATTTGTGTGGGTCTGACTGTCCCGGACCAAAAGAGCCCTGACTTTTAGAGCATTTAAAAATCAGCCTCAAACGTCAAAATTAGGCTCAAAGGAGAACCTTTTGCTCTTATCTCTGCATTGTATTAGCTGCTGGGTTTAAAATGAGATGGTTCCAGTGATCTTGAGCAGAATGGGTTAAAAATGAGGATTTCGTAATCTGAAGTTGATGCCCTTCGCTGTGTTTGGGGCACAGCTTGAGCAACAAGCCCATAGTGCAGCTTCCCTGAGTGTCACAGACAAAAGCAGCTTAGCCAGGTCCCCCTGCTCTATCAGCTTTACCCAGTGCACTGTAAAATTACTTGTGCTCCACTCCTGTGACACGGACAAAATCGAGTTTATTTACACTTAAATTACCTTTGTTGAGCAGAAATACTCAGAAGCCACATCTAGCAAGGTATTTAGGTAGCAGGATAGACAAATGACTATGGCAGTATTGAAATACCACTTTTTGAGTTCAAGACCTAAAGCCAGCGCTCAGTGACTTTATTATTAGGACTTAAGCATGTCACCCACACAGGTGCTTCCCTAAAGCTTATCTGCATCCTTAAGAGCTGGAATGCTGTTTGTGGATCTCTTTCAGAATGACATTTAGGCTCCCAGTTCACCTGACATTTCTGAAACCTGCACCATGTAATTTGTTGCACTTTTTGTGGCATGATTTTTCTCTCTGCTGTGGGGGACTCTCCTGCATCCTTGTTGACTGTTGATCCATTTTCCTTGGCTGCTCTCCAGCAGTCAGAGGGTATTTCCATCACCTGCTCAGGGCTTGTGAACCCCAGGACAGGCAATCTGCTGATATAAATCATAGAGTCACAGAACCACTGAATCATTTAGGTTGGAAAACAACTCTTAAGATCACTGAGTCCAGCCATGAACCCAGCACTGCCAAGCCCCACTATTAAACCATGTCCCCAAGTGCCACACCTGCATGTTTTTTAAATTCCTCCAGGGATGGTGACTCTACCACTTCTCTGGGCAGTCTGTTCCATGCTTGACATGCCATTCAGTGAAGAATTTTTTTCCTAATATCCAAGCTAAACCTCCGTGTGGTCAGTGAGGCTGCTCCTGGGAAACACTGACTTCCAATAAGAGTAAAGATTCACTATCCAAAAAGGCTATAAAATGCTCCAGCTGGTCAAAAGTATTCTTCCTATTCACTTCCATTTCAAAGATAATTGAAGCTCACTGGGAGAAGTTGCTAGAAAATCATGGCTGGTGACATCCTCGTTGGTGGCGTTGGATGCCGTGAAACGGCAACAAAGGGTCGAATTCTGCCGCTCACAATCATTTCAGGCATTTCTTTTGTTCAGCTGCAGAGCCTGGCAGGGACCAGGGGAAAGTCTCACCCCTCCAGTCCTCTTCTTGTAGCTGCTTTTATTAAACAGGCGTCGTTCCTGTCAAAGTGAATAAAGGGAAGAGAGAGCAGTTCATTATCCAGTGTATCACTTTGAGTCTAATACTAATTAAAAGCTTTGCCATCACTTCTGTGGAACCTATTCTTAGAAATTATGTAAATTAATTGGAGTTTTGAAGAGGAGCATATGCCAAATCCTAAGTAATTCCCTGCTGGCTGAGGCAGCTCCAGCGCTGGAACTGGAGAGCGGCATCAGGATCTTTTTTTTTTTTTTTTTGTCCTTTTGTGGCTGCAAAAATCTAAAGCTGCTTTGGTAAATTTTGATGCTTTTCTTTAGCAAATATATGAGACAGATCAAATATCCAGACCCTGACCATTTTCCAGAGAGGTACAGGTACAAAGGCTTTTTCTCCACGAAAGCTTTTCCATCTCAAAAATGACATTTAACACAGGCAGGCTTTTTACTTCCACAGCATTTCTCCAAATAAATGCATGTTCTTGCTTCAAAGAGGATTTTGACCCTCACAAGGGAGATGTACTGGAGATCCCATGAACTTCTCTTGTGAGTTCATTCTTCCTGCTAATTTAATGGGGAAAATATTTACTTGCTGTGCTAAATGAGAAGGAGGATTTGATCCCAAGGTACATAGCGCATGGAGAAAAGGGGATGTGCTTTTGAAGTAAAATAGCTTTAAATATTATTAGCTTTTTTTTTTTTTTCCTATCTGATTATTTTTCCCCTTTGAAAAAAGCCAAAGCAAATAGAAGGAGAAAGACCAAAGAAAATGATTCAGATAAAAATGAGAAGCAGTGTGATTTGGTGTCGATGTATTTTGGTCTCAATCAACAAATCACTTTAAAAGTTGATGAAACTACTTGCATGTTTAAAGATAAACATGATTAAGTACTTTGGTGGATCTTGGCTTATTATGTATCGAGCTGGATCTGAGCGTGAGTTGAATCGTGGAAGGTTTGATGGGAAGATGCTGCAGTGTAAGCTTGTTTCCAGATGCACAATTTGCAAAGTTGCCTTTTCTTTACAACCTCACGTGTGAGGATTAAGAGACGCCGGGTGTGGATCCTAGTGCAGGAGGAGGCAGCCCTCCAGTCCAGATGCTTTTTTGCCTTTAGAGATTTAAAGTCCAGTGCTGGTGAGCTTGGATTTTTGCAGCCACTGTCTTCTCCTGCTGAAGCCTTTTCAGTATTAAAGCTGGCAGTTTTTGATAATGTTTCTGTCCCTGGTACTGTGCAACCTCCGTGTACCAGGAGCCACATTCTCTTCCCTGCTTTAGACTTTATTTCAATGAAACACTGTCTGTGCAAAGCTGCTAGAAATGGGTCTCCTCTCTTTCTGATGCTTTAGTGATGTGCAAATGGTGGCTAGCAAATGAAATTATAACTGATGGCTACAGAATCATAGAATCACAGAATGGTTTGAGTGGGAAGGGACCTTAAAGATCATCCAGTTCCAACCCTGTGTCATGGGCAGGGACACCTTCCGCTAGACCAGGTTGTCCAGAGCCCCATCCAACCTATCCTTGAACACTTCCAGGGATGCCAAGCTCCTCTTGGCAACTTGTTCCAGTGCCTCACCAGCCTCATGGTGAAGATTTCTTCCTAATATCTGATCTAAATCTGCCTTCCTTCAGCTTAAAGCCATTCTCCCTTGTATTATCACTGCATGCCCCTGTAAAGGGTGCACACCATACTGGAGGGCTCTCAGACTCCTGGATATCTGCTCCTTCCACAGCCATTAGTTCCTTGAGCTCCAGGCCATTATTGCTAAATCTTCCTCAGTTTCCCTATCAGTATATTCTTCTGCTCTGAGACTAAACCCGTTATGAATTTTTTTTTTTTTTAACTGCTTTTAGTTTCTCACAGAAAAGGCTCCGTAACATTGCAGGGTTGTGAGATGAAAACAACAATTCATTTAGCCACGGTTGGAGCTTGTAAAAATCCTTATCTCTGGCAGCACCAGGAATGTAAGATCCCAAAATAGAAGTTGTTAAGCCTAACAAGCGGAGACAGGTCTTGGGAAAAGAAAGCACGATGACATACAACTTTGGATCAATAGAAAATCATTTTAGAACAAGAATACAGCATGTAGCAATGAATGTAGATGGGTTTGTCATTGCTAACCACTTATTAGATAGCAAGCTTTCTGCATGTATTTTGGAGCAGCCTGTGAGTGTGTGTTAAATATAACATCATCTCTTTTTGTGCTTGTTTTGGCTAATGCACCGATGGTTTGGAACTACTGTAGGACATTTTTATTGAATGAACACAAAATGCAATCATTGCTCTGGAATTAGGATGCCAGCTTGTATGACTATTGGATAGGGGTCACAAGGGATGGAGTAATTAGATGCTAAACACTAAACTGGTAGCAAGTTGAATCTGGGTTGCTTATGAGTTTCAGGATCCTGCTGCCCTCCCCAGAGTTGCTTTGGGGAACCCTCTGGGGTTTGATCCCAGGTGAAAGTGTTTTGTTGGACATGTACTTGAGCACAGCTGCCTGTTTTCCCATCAACATGTTCCCTTGTTGCCCACATTCTGTGTCTGAGTTCAGTGTCCAGGCCTTAGTCCACCTTCAGTCTCCTGGCTGTTAAAAAACACCTTTCCAACTTGCTGTCTTGGACACCAGTGCAGGTGCTTATTTTGGTGCCCTGTAGGTACTGGACATCTATCAGGGCAAATCAGGGCCATCCTGAGCTGTTTCCATCCATGTTGTGCATTACCCTGGGGGATGTGAGGAGGAGTCCTGACACTCTTGGACCCCTAGTTGCTCTCTGGTGGTAGTGGCTGTCAGAGGTGAAGAGGCTCTGCCAGGGGATGATTTTCAAGCAGCCATTTCTCAGGCAGGTCCTCATTTTGGTGAGCACAATCTCTTTGTTGACTGAGTTCTGCTTAGATGCTGCTGATGAGGTGGACATACATTGTGCTTTAGGTGTGGTGAACTTGGGTGCTGTAGATGTGTCCTCTAGGAGTGAAGTTGCCCCCTCCCTTTCTGTGGTTGGGTTGGCATGAAAAGAACGTAGGATCAGAAGCACTCAGCTAAGTGACAAAATCCACGTGGACACCTTTCAGATAGGTTTTCAAATGCATTGGCTCCTTGTTGGATGTCACCATGTGTTCCTCTTCCCATCTCTTCGTGCAGGACCATGCTGATTTGAGAAACCACTTCTTCACTGTGGGGATGAAGCTGGAGGCAGTGAATTTGAGGGAGCCCTTTCATATCTGCCCTGCGTCAGTGACCAAGGTGAGATCTCAGAAAGGAGGGATGAGAACAGCCTGATGAAGAACCTCTGACTGGTTTCCACCACATTTAGTAAAATTTGGGAGTGGTACTTAATTGGCTGGAGGACACACGAAGGAATATGTTTAAAATCCATGGATGTTCCTAATTAATGAATTGAGTCTTTCTCACAAGCATCCCAGCTGAGTGGATGCACTTAGAACCAATGGGGATGATGTTCATCCACCACTTCCATGCAAAACAAAGGGATCCCTCTTTTGTCTCTGTCTCCCCTCCATCCATTTGTATTTTCCCTGCCCGTCTGGCAAACCTTTGGAAATCATACAGCTGAATGGAGTCAGTAGCTGGATGTTTAATCCACACTGTCAGAGGCAGGAGAGAGGAAGGCTGTGAGGTCTCCAGGATCACCTCCAGCCCCTGCTCAGCTGTGAGCACACTGAGTGACTCTGAACCCCAGTGCTTTCCCTTGCCTCAGTTTACTCATCTCTAAAACTCAGGCTTGGATGGAAAGCGTTAGGTGAGGGCAGGTTATTTTCAGTAGTTTGATCCCAAGGTTTGGCTTTTTCAGCTTTGCATGTTACCTAATGTTCTGACTTTGGTCTCTTCTTTTTTATCCCTTAGGTTTTTAACAATCATTATTTACAAGTGACCATTGATGACTTGAGACCTGAACCCAGCAAAATCTCAATGCTCTGCCATGCAGATTCCTTAGGGATCTTGCCAATACAGTGGTGCCTTAAAAATGGAGTCAATCTCACACCTCCCAAGGGTTCGTATTCCTTCTCAGTGATTTTCAGGTTTCCTTTGAAGCAAATTGTCATGTTTTTATTGGCTTTAAAACTGTGGTGGTGGTTGCTCCAGAGCATCACCTGAAGTATCTCAATACAGAGTAGCTCTCTGGAGTGATTGGGGCTGTTCTGGTTCACACCAGCCTATGAACTTCTTAGCAAACGTGTCTTGCTGGTGGATTAATGTCCATGTGCTTTGAAGTCTGAATCAGGCTGAATTTATCCTCGTGAATTCCTGTTAAACGAATCCTAGCAATTCTTTGTGTATGTAAAGAAGAAAAGGAGCATTAAGAGTCCCGTCACACTACAGGCAAACCAGGCATCTCCCTACAGCATCCACCTGGGTACAACACCGAGGCCAAGCAAAGCTCCTAAATCTGAATGTCCAAACTGAACTCAACAGCTGCCTGCCCAGGAGTGTGTAGGCTGTCTCAGAAAATCCCAGGCGAGGGCTCATTGTGAGCAGTGTTCAGGTCAGAGCCAGGAGAAGCAGCCTCCAAGGGTGCTATTCCCCAACTTTGTAGCGGTGCAGTTCATTACTCTCAGTTTCAGACAACCACCTGCGGTGCCCCAGCAATATTTCTCTGCTTGAAAAACGTGTTGGTTCCGTGGAATTTTAGATTTTTGAAGCTGGCTGGCTTGTTGGTCCATTGCCAAAACTTGGTGTTGCTTGGGAGAAAAAGAAACCTTGAAAAAAAACAACAACAACAAAAAAATCATCCCACTAAGTTTTGTGTAGGAAGATTTGTCTTCATTTTGGAAAAATTATGGTGCTGCCAAACCCAGGGAAGTGGAGGGTTATTCTGTACTGGATTCAGAGTCCTCTTGTGTGTATCCAGAGTGCTTTTTCAGCAGATGCAATTTGAAATTCCCACCAAAGTCCTGGAGCCCTGTGCGTGCGGCTGCATACGGTGCATCCATTCTTACTCTGCTGCTTATACTGAAATAAATGCATTCTGTAAATGTGCTGTCTGGGGCTTTAGCTCCCTCCTGCCTAAATCCAGGTGAAATGATAATACCTGTGTAAGTGCTCACTGATACTGGCTAGAAAAGATGTTAAAAATGAGAGCAAATGAAGTATTTTGCATTTTTTTCCACCCAGATTCACATGCAGCTTCCCCCAGGCTGGATAATTAACCGAAGCAGACCATGGGCCAGACATTTCTCTTTGCAGGGTCATGGCCTAATAATTTCCAAGTCATGCTGATACAAAGCCTGTCTGAGGTGGTGTTTTATGGGTCAAGTATGCGCAAACACTTTTTTAGATGCCAAGGTTTTTAGATATGTCTGAAGCATCCGTTTTATGAATATTTTGTCAGCTTAGCCAGTAAAGTCTAAAGGGAAAGTAATTACCTGGTCTGGTGCATCAGACCAGCAGCCTGGCCTAGTGGAAGGTGTCCTTGCCCATGGCAGAGATTGGAACTAGGTGATCTTCAAGGCCTCTTCCAACCTAACCCTTCTGTGATTCTATGATCCAGTGTGATGCCTGGTGATTGGACACCTGAGAAAATGTAGAAAGTCTCCCCTTATTCCCCTGATGAAAATAAAATTTTCTTTCTTCTGTGAGATTAGAAATTCTGAAGGGAAGCTATTTAAAAGGCGTGAAGCCGGTGGCAGATAGATGCATTCTAGATGTTGCTGTATTTTTTACACTGTATATGAGGGCTACATGCCCACATTGCATTTTAGCACCTTTGGTGTCAAAAACCTTTTCAGTTGGTAGACAGTTTCTCTGAGTTGGTGAAATGTAATCAGATACTAGAATGATTAATTTAAAAATAAAACCTCCCAAACTAAACACAAGAAAACCCCATAAACCACAAAAAAAAAAGAAAGCAGAGGGAAAGTGAAAAGCATCCAAACCTCTTCTGGGGGTGCCAGACTTCTCTGAGCAGAATAATACTGGTTTTGGGTAAAAAAACAATGGCCAGGTCTTATATAAGGGAGCTGCAGTGCTGCAAAGTGGGGAAGGCTGTGGTGTGAGCTGGCTCCTAATGAGCTGGTCTGCACAAGGAGGAAATTCCACCACTTCCACCCAAATCACAGCTCTGCCTGCCCTGGACCGTCCAGAATTTCCCCGTCTTGCACCAGATTGGACCAGCCTCCTGCTACCCCAGTGCTCCCACGTTCCCAACCAGCATCACCCCTGACAGAGAATAGGTTTGCAGCATTACTTCACCAGGAAGGTGCTCAAGCATTGGAACAGGCTGTCCAGGGCAGTGGGGGAGTCACCACCCCTGGAAGTGTTCGAGAAATGACTTCATGTGGTCTAGTTGAGAAGGTGGTGATGGGTCAAAGGTTGGACTCGATCTGAGAGGTCTTTCCCAACCTTTATAAGTCTGTGGTTCTGGTTGTGTTGCCCAAATGGCTCTCCCTGTTGAAAGGCAAGAAGTTCCCATGAAGCAAAGGATGGCAATGGAAGAAGTACCTTTTTCTTTTTGTGAGAAGAGTTTCTTTGCTGTATTTTGGGCTTGAGTTTTTTTTATTAATATATGGTTGACGAGGAGGTTCTCTGTTCTTAAAATTAACTGAATTAATTTCATCAGAACAGTGTGCCAGGTTGGGGCATTTGAGTTCAGAGTCCTTTATTTATCTGATAACTGTTCTCATGCCTTTTTGCCTATCGGGGGTTTGTTGAAGCCAAACATGAAGTAAATGAGTCATGAACAGGAGGTGCAAACATTTGCTACCACAAATAGAGAGCAGTATTTTCCTGTACAGTGCCAAAAATGAATACCCATTTACTGCCGCTGTATAAACATTGAACAAGCACTGTTTATATTTATTAGAGCTGGATTTATAGACCACTTCCCTTTAGAGTAACAACCATTGTTTTATGAGCTATTAAGAAGGGGAAAAACATTTTGATAGTGCTCCTAGTTGTAAGGCTTAGTAAGGAAATGCCGCCTCCGAAGCCTGGAGTACATTTGTATTGTTGTGTTTGCTTCTTGTTAGACTGCTGGGCTCTTCCATGGCGAAAGCTGAGATGGCAAACACAGCGAGGTTTTAAATGTTTGAGGAGCAGCAGCAGCTGCATCGTGCAAACACAGCTTTCAGTGTTGTTACTTGGGCTGAGCCTTCCAGGATAACAGTGTGTGAATGCCATGTGCTAATGGAGGCACTGGGTATGTGGTATCTCCCCACGTACTGAGGGAGGCAGCTTGTGGCATGATCACAGAACCACAGAATCATTATGGTTGGAAAAGGCCTCCAAGATCGTCGAGTCCAACCTTTGACCAATCACCACTTGGTCAGCCAGACCACGGCACCAAGCGCCACGTCCAGTTGTTTTTTGGACACTTCCAGGGGTGGTGACTCCACCACTTCCCTGGGCAGTCCATTCCAATGCCTGACAACCCCTTCAGTGAAGAAATTCCTGTCCAACCTGACACTTCACTTATCACAGCTTGAGGCTGTTCCCTCTTGTCCTGTTGCTTGTTGCCAGGGGGAAGAGCCCAATCCCCACTTGGCTACACCCTCATTTCAGATAATTGTAGAGAGTGATAACGTCCCCCTGAGCCTCCTTTTCTCTAGGCAAAATAACCCCAGCACCCTCAGCTGCTCCTCGTATGACTTACCCACCAGACTCCTTCCCAGCTCAGTTGCACTTTTCTTACACTCCAGCACCAGAATGTCTTTCTTTGAAGTGAGGGGCCCAGAACTGGACACAGTGATTGAGGTGCAGCGTCACCACGATGTTCCATAAAAAGGCCTTATATAGGTCAGGGCTTGTTTGAGCCAGTTCCTTGGTGTGCTCCTGTTGGAATCATCCTCACTGTGCTGCTGAAGTGAATTATGGCAGACGCTCTTACCGCCCTCCCATTTTTCATGCCTTCTGAAGTCTAAAGTGGAAGATCTTCCAGTGATGTCAGCGGTGCAGGGCCAGGCCAACCGGTGGGTGTGCAGTGACAGCACAGTCAAGCTTTAACACCTCACTGAAACCTCTTTAATGTGCCTTTTCCACCCACTCTGACAAGGTTTTTGCGTATCTTGCAAACAAGATGCAAAACCTGTCCATGAGGGGTTTAAATCAGAGATGAGAAGAAGTGCAGGGTATGGTCAGGTTTTTGATTCTCTGGCAGCTGAGGTGGACCCCAGGTGATTTCATTTATAGAGCTGTGTCCTGGCTGTCCCCACAGGAATCCCATCCCCAACTTCTGGCATTGATGGAGAGTGGGAGGGACTTTCACAGGGCAATTCTGCTCTGTCTGCAGGAGGACAAACAGACCACCTCTAGATCTGCCTTGGGGACTGACTGACAGACTCCTTGGGGAACCCAGGGTGACAGGCACAGCTGTAGATGTCCCCACTGCAAACATCTGTATGTGATCAGACAGATCCCCCTCTGACATCAAGTGATGTGCACATCTCCTCCTGTTTTCCATTTCGTTTTATGAAGCTGAAAAGTGTCTGGCAAACAAATAACTCGAGAGAAAAAAAGGAGATGGAGAAGAAGAGGGAAGAAAATGCTGTTGCAGAAATTATTTGCTAAAAAAAAGACAGTGCAGGGGTATTTTTTTATATGAAACATGAATTTTCTTTATAAGTAATTGCCCTTTCTTTATTTCCCCGTGCATGTTTATTTCTAATTTTCTAATTATTATGCACTTTGATGCCCCACAGAGACAGGCATCTTTGCTTAAGGCTTTATCTCAGTAGTTTGTCATGTGTACAGTCATTAGGATAAGAAGTTCATCTTATCCCAGATACTTTGCATCTTAGCAGGATGCTTGGGATTCATTTTCAAAATTTTTACTTCCATTTTTGGGATCTGGCTGACTGATAAGGGACTACATTCAGTATTCCCGTCCTTTCTTGCCCATAAAAAATGTCACAATTTTCATTGTCGTAAATGATTAATTCACATCTGATCTTGAATGTCCCTTTGTGCCTATCAATGCAAAAAAAATTTAGGGATGTTCTGTGAATCGAGGCCAGGCTGAGATGCCAGGAAGGGAGACTGGTGGGAGAACTTGCCCTTTGGGTGACTCCTGAAACTTTCCAGTGAGACTAGTTCTGCCATAATGTTATTAGAGTATCCACAGGGCCTTAAACAGGATTAGCACTCACTGATTTCAAGCACTGTGAACATTCAGATTAGGAGGCAGGCAAAAAAAGCCCCCCAAAAATAAATTAAAAAAACCCCTTTCTGTCTCAAGAGTTTATTGCCTAAATAGCCAAGTAAGAATAGTGAATGAGCAGAGGTCTGATTTGCCTTTCTGTGGTGGGACTCTTTGAGAGATGCTCATATAAATCCATGTGGTTTCCCTCTTTTACCTGGAAGCAGAGGCTGAAGGGATCATCTAGTTGCTGGGACTGGGAAATTTGTGGTCATTTTCATGCTCTGCTCCAGATTTCTGTAACATTCTTACTGTGTTGGGATTCAGCTCACATCCACTGAGCTCCTGGGAAGTCAGTCATGGAGGGTACATCCATGTCAGTGAAGAGAGGGCTCATCTCATGCTTTGAAAGAGAGGGCAAATCAGCTTCTGATTGTGCTGATCGTCTCCTTGTCCACTGCTGAGGGACCAGCTCATAACCCATGTCCAGCTTCACAACCCCATCTTTTAGATAGCTAAAGGAAGGAGAAAGAAGTCCATGAGAAGCCCCACCAGGAAACTGGGGACAGCAGCACTTCTCAGTAGTCATGGGCTTTTAAAAGTTGGTAGATGCTAACAGAAAAGGGAAAATAAGGAAAATATTTATGCTTTATTACTTCTTAATGAAGAGTTTGAGTTTTCAAAGTGAACTGCAGAGGGTGTGTGAGTGAGGGCTGGAGATGTGTTGACATTGGCTGTCGTGGTGTATAAAGGGGCACTCAGAGAAATTGCCTGGTGATGCTGCGCAGTTCACTGTGTTGGGATGGGATGCTGAAACACAGATGTTCGTCTGCTTGGGGACCATTTTGTGCTTTCTCTCCGGTGTGAAGTGGTGGCTGATGGCACTTTCTGTCTTGTCCTCCTGCAGGTTACTCTGGCCAGGACTTTGACTGGGCAGACTACCAGAAGCAGTGTGGAGCGGAGGCGGCGCCTCACCTGTGCTTTAGAAACGTAAGTTCTTCCTTTGGCCTTGGCATTGCTCCTTGTCTGTCCTTGGGAAGCAGAATGGCTTGCACAGAAAAGCTGCAGCGAGGCTTTGGGAGGTTCCCCAGACCACCAGGAGTCTGCCTTAGGAAGGAAACGGGAGAAGTGTTCCAGGTCTCCATCCGTAAAAGAGAAGAAACTCTTCTCTTCCTCTTGTCTTTATCTGATTAGTTTCCTGCTCTTCATCTCCTCTCTGATTCTCTACAGCACTTAGCACAAGAAGGATCTCAACTGAGCATAACAAGTAATCTAGGAGCTATTAAAAAAAGCCCCAGCTAAGTATAAAGAAATTGCATGGTTTCATCTGTCCCTTTTCACATTTTGGGTTTTTTCCCTGGTTCCCAGGGGGATACATATAACCCAACCACATGTCTTTCAAAGCTAAGGTTGAAAATATTGAGCTCATAGTATGAGAGGAGTGATTAACCCTCACAGGTGAGGTTTGGGACAGTTCACGTGCTTCCTCGATGCCACAACAGTGATGTGAGAGTGAGCAGCCCAACCATAAGAGTCCATAAGTTGGAGTCCATAAGATTCAGAGCTTTGGAAATGTTTCACAGGCTGTTTTATGGCGATGACAATCCTCTGTGACTGGATCTGACAGGTGTTCATCACTTGGGGAAAGGCAGATCCAGCTTTCTGCCTTTTCCAGTAACCTGACGCTCTTCTTCATGTGCCTGTCAACTGATGGAAGTTGAGATCCTGTCAATACCTGAAAATGTTACTGATGATGGTACCTAAATGTTAGTGGTGCAACTAAAATGAGCCCAGAAGGATTTGTGAAATAAAGTAGTGGTGTGGATGGTGGACAAGCAGGTTCCTCTAGGAATAACATGTCTTTTCACTGTACTCAGGAGTCACAGGACTGGGAGATGAGGTGTTTATGGAAAGATGGAGAAAGTCTCACCAAGCACAGGCACAGGTTTTGCATGGCATTGGTCATCCGTGGTGGCCCAAAGGGCAGCCTGGCTTGGAAGCTTTGATAGTGAATTGGTGAATTTTTTGTTGATGAATTCAGAAGACCTGTACCATCAACAGAGCCTGACTTGAGAATCAAATTAGAGTAAGGATTTCTTCACCCCATTTATTGTGCTATCCTATGCACAATAAAGTCCATCTGTGTTGAGGGACTTTAGTGAAGATTGTTGAAAGTGGTGAGGGAAGCTGGACAGTGCTGCTTCACACCAATAGAGAGGGAGAATTGTCATGTTTCTTCTCTTGTGCAGTCACCCCTCCTTTTTCCTTATATCTCTTTTCATTTTGTCGAGTAATGGATCTGTTCTCTTAGCACTGGCAGCCTTGAGAACAGTCTTTGCATAATATCCTCCAAGATTAAATCAGGTCTGAGCACTTTTTTGTCCTTTTTTTTTCTCCTAAGGAAACATTCACCAGATGAACATGTGTCTGTCATTCTTTCAGTCTTGATAACACAGTTCTTTGCAGAGAGATGCAATCTCTCTGTTGTCATTTGTTCAGCCTCCCTGGCAGGTCTGTCCACTTGATTTGAGGCTCTGAGGGGCTCTTTGATAGAAGCTTTTTTGCAAGCACATCTTCCACCTCGTGCAGCCAGACGTGGTGCTGGCAGTGGATGTGCTGTAGCTGTTTTCCCAGGGGGAATATTTAACAAGGAGAGGCAGTTATGAAATGGATTGACATGACCAAATGCCTAGTAAAATAAACTCCCAGCTAACTGTTTTGTCATTGATTCTGTACAAATGAGCCTCCAGCACCGAATGGCAATGAAAGGAGGCGGCGTGATGATAAATGACGTTTCCTTGTTAGGTGACATAACAGGCATTTAAACAAACTCACCCTGCTTCTCTGCAGTCCTGGCCATCAGCAGCTCTAACAGGGTGAAGCTGATCTGGGTGCTGAGCAAGGCTTGGGACAGTCCAAGTGATATTTGAGACTAGCGGCACGTTCTTGGATGAAAAAATGACCAAATCCAGAAGTTTTTGGTCTCACAGAGAGCTCCCAGTGATTGCTCAAGTTGAAATTCCCACAGCCCTTGATGGTATAAAAATAGCAGAAGTATTGAATTCGAACCTGGCTTCCAGTTTCTCACAGGGGTTGGCTGGATGGGAGATTGGTGCCGTTTTGAGTCAGTGGCAATTATTTCCCATCCCAATTAGTATTAGCCACAGTCTCAGCCAAGAAGGGGAACCTTTTCGTGCTCCTGTGTGACAAAAGAGAGAGATGCAGAGGTGCTGCCATTGTCACTGGTGATCTTGGCCTTGGTCAGTGGCGGGTGAAAAGCAAACCATGTTAAATTTGTGCTTCCCACTGACAGCCTGATTGAAGTCACACAGTGCTGGGGTGCTGTATTTCAGTATTTGCAGTATTTTCAGTATTTACTCTTGGCTCTTTCAGACATCCTTCAGCCGTGGCTTTACTAAGAACATGAAGCTGGAGGCAGTGAACCCCAGGAACCCTGCAGAGATATGTGTTGCTTCTGTCACCTCGGTGAAAGGACGGTTAATGTGGCTTCACCTGGAAGGTAAGGGCTGCAACAGCTTCTTGTGTTTGCCTGGTTCACTCACTCACTCACTCACTCACTCACTCACTCACTCACTCACTCACTCACTCACTCACCCACTCAATTTTGTCCTTCCTCCTCTGCACAAAATCGCTTTCTTCAGCTTTTCTGTTTTGTACATGTTGACCAATAGTGTGTTCTAAAGAATTATCTTTCCCTAATCTTTCTCTGAGGGAGCTGCAAACCCTTCCACCCTCCCATCCATGTGGATTCTTATCAGCATGATCTCCATTGACAGAAACCTCTTTCCTGCCCTCGTGGTAGACCTCCATCCTGGGAATGGAAGTTTGCCTCACTCGTGCAGCTGAGACTTCCACTGGGATTCCCAACATGCTGTCATGGTCTCTCCTGTCCCCCAGCAACCAACTTCCCTAACCCTTTCTCCCTCCCTCCTTCCCTCTCTCCCTCCCTCTCCTTTTTTCAGCTGTGTCCATAAAACTTGTGCAATATATGCTGTTCCATGAGCATCCTGTGCTCACTTCCCTCCTCCCTGTGACTATGTAGTTTTCTTTGTTGATGTAAGAGGAATCTTGAAGTCAGTAACTCTACTCTATAGACTTTAGAAAGCCCTGACCCCGTGGGGGACAGCAGCAATGTACAAGCAGTGTTAGGACAGTGCTGGAATTCTAACAAAGCATAATAACATATAAAAACTTTCATCTCCATCTTTCTTGAAATGAAGTATAAATCAGCTCATATTTTTTTTTCTGTTTTTGCACTTGCAGCTCTTTTCTCAATTTGTCTGGGCAAGGACTGATTAAGTATGTGTAACTTAAAACAACACAGGGATTTTTTTTTTTTTACTATTGCTTTAAAACCTGTAATTTGTAAAATTCAGATAGCCATGTTCATTGAAGTGTTTTGATGGGCACTGTGATAAACCATAAAGTTGTTGCAGCATCTGTCATTGTCACAACATAGTTTAGTTTTTACCCATGTTTGAAGCTACTGGCTTCATCTGTAAGGGATGTAAAAGCTTCAGTTTTCCTCTGAAATCAATATTAATCAGGTCAGCTTCAACTACAAATGGAGTATACCTCCTTGCTTTTTTTTCTGGAGAACCATGAACATGGCAGAGGCATTTCCAGTGGCCCACAGTAAGATTTTGGCCCTCCCAGGGTAAAATGGTTACGAAAGGTTTAATGTGAGTACAAAACATAGTTGAGCGCATGATTTCAGGAAAGAACAGAGGGACTGGGCTTGAGGCAGGAAGTTCTTACAGAAATCATATGTGAGATGAAAACTCAAGCCTGATCTACACAAAAGGGCACCTTCCCTCTGTAGCAAGATGCTCAGGTCTTCATATTTTGGATCTGGAAGACAGCGAAAGCAGGATTGATACTAAATATATTGCTTTGTCATCACCTGGTATATCACCTCCAGTTAATAAAAACATTGGCAGGTAACCCAAACTATAATTTGTGCCAGCAGCTTGCTCTAAAATACAAGACAGGCAGATGCTCAGTGGTTTTGCTCTACAAAAATAACATTCTATGGTAGACAAACCCTTCCTTACTCCTCTATGATAAATCCCATTCCTGGAGATTTTTTACTCAATTGCTACCTAAAGAGAGAATCCCCCTGAGTTTTTGCTATTGGCAGAGCTCTGTGCAGTAACAGGTTGTGTTTTTTCCTCTGAGATAACTGGTTGCTTCTAATTCAAGGTACCAACAGCTCATCTGTAAGCTGGTGTGGACACGGGGCAAATATTTTTGTTAAAGAACTGAAGTCAACACTTGTTTGATATTCCATTCTCCCTAAGGCTGTTGTTGAATTTACACCCATCTGGTCAAGGAATCTGACCCATTTTGGCAACTTCCCTTCTTAAATAACCAGGTGCCTTTGCCTTTATATGCATAAAATATGGCTAGAGGCAGGGAGAGGACAACACGCACCCAACCTTGCTTCCCTCCCTCATCTCTTTCTCCCTGCCTTTTACTCTCTTAATTTCTTAAAGGATTTTTTTTTTTTTTTTTACAACTTAGCAGGAGAAAATCCATGTGTGTCTCCTTGTCTTTTGAGTCCTGATACATAGATGCTTTACATTTGGTTTATATCTCGATACCAGGAGTAGAATGATCTGTAGTAAAAGGAAAAGATGCAAAAAGACTGCTGTAGAAATACATCACTACAGTATGCACAGTTGTGCTAAAAGAGGTGTTAAAAAACAACAACAAAAAAAAACAAAACAGAAAAAAGAAAACCAACACAAAACCCTGCTTGCAGAGTTGTAAAATAAATGTGGCTTGAGCCGTGGCGTGGTTTTTTGACTCCACTGATATACTGCTGTTTCTAACTGATTATTTACATTCTGGAAGCAGCTAGGCTCCCCAAGTGCCATGGGAGCCCCTTGCTGAAGACCTCGGGTCCCACCATTTGTCACGGGCACGTCTGAAGCTTTCATTGTTGCCCTCCCAGTTTCGCTGTCTGACAGCCCAAACTGCAGCCATAAACCAGGACGTGGTAGTTAAGCGCCGTCGAGCCAGACATGAGGGAACATTGCCTAATAAATAAATCACACTTTGTACAGTAGCAAAACTCTGTAAACTTCAGGGCAAGCATTTAATGAGCAGCACTATAGTTCCCCCGTGGTGGAGGAGAAGTCCAGGACTGATGGGATGCTTCGGCGCATCCCGGCACTTTCCGCTACTTTATTACTCATCATCTGCATTGTTAATTTTTACTGGTTCATTTTAGATTTGAAAGCTGGAGCTTTCTGGTGTGAATTTATACAAGTAATAATGTACCCTCGCTGCACAGCCGAGGAATTTTGAGGAAAACCCTTTTTTTAATCACTTCTCCAGGGACTTTCCCATTGACAGTTTTCTAGAGCTGCTGCTCTGTTCTTCCCATCCTATAGGATTCATAGCAGGTCACAGAAGTTTTCCTCACCCTGATTCCAATCATCTCCCTGTTCTTTTCCATTTAACCTCCCGAGTCTCATGGACATTACTTAGTCTGAGAAGATGGCAGCATAAAATGCAGCAAATGAAACTAACGAGTCTCAAACAAGCAGTTTTCCACTTTCACGAGTGAGGCCAAAGGCAGCAGTAGGATGTTGGAAGTGGGAGGCAGGGTTATCAGTTGTCAGAGGGGAGAGGCAGTGCCAGGGAGGACAGAGTAGCTGTGAATATGTCTTAAAGAGGAATAGAGGTGTTGCAGGAGAAGAGACATTATGGTGCTTCCTTGCTTGTCAGGGTGGCTGCAGCTGTAAACTTCAAAACCAGAATGTTCCTAGACTCATAGAGCCATTTTGGTCAGAAAAGACCCTTCATGTCGCACCTATTTCTGCCTTCCAGCAGGAAAGTACATTTGATCAGTTTATTTTTAGAATAATTTGGAATCACAGAATCATTAAGCTTGGAAAACACCTCTAACAGCATTTGAGTCTGTTTGGTCAGAATAACATCATTACAATAACGAAAATAGTGTTTTTTCCCAGACCTAGTGACATGTCAAGGAGGACTGTGTTGATTTCTTGCTTGGTTTAGAGTTTGATCCATTTCTTGCTCACTTTGTGCATGTCTTGCCACTGACTTCAGCCATTCTTATACTGGAGAATGTTCTTGGCTGGATTTGTGGTGTTGGATGAAAATGTTTCCCCACTGGAGAGTGCAGCTTTTATGAGGTTCAGACTGAGCAGTTTCCTTGGGATATTTTCTTGTGGAGGGAAATGGTTTTGCAGGGAATGTCAGCTGCTGAGGTCTTGGATTCAGCAAGTTGTGTACCATGTGCTTTCATCCCATCCTCTTCTCTTCCCCGTATCCCAGTGAAGTAGACATTATTTTCAATTCATACTACATGAACACGATGCTTATCTCAGAGAAACGTCATGGAGACACCCATGAGTCTATGCAGGCATCATGATTTCATGTTTTAATCATTTCCTCCAGCAGTGTGGGCACCAGCACCTATTTTCCTGCTGTCTTTGGGTATTCATGCATCCACACCCTCTCAGAGAGCAGCAAGTTTGTTCCTAGAGACAAGATCAGTCCAAGTGCTGCATCTCATCCTCAGGATGCTGTTCCCATCACAAAGTTCAATTACTGTTTCAATTACACCACAAGCCCTTGATGAACATTCATTAGTGGAAGTTCCCTGTAGTCATCTGGCTGTGCACAGTCAAACACTTCTGCCTTAAGCAGGAGGCAAAGATGTTGTAACAGATGCCAAGGCAAGGATGGTGCAGGGGAAGCTGCTGCTCTTTTGGTCTCTTTTATTAGGAGATCACCTCATGCTGGTGCTGGAGCTATAGGTCCTAGGGTGGAATCGGCAGAGGGGGGTGAAGTTGCCGGCCTGGCACAGATGAACTTGAATTGGGGTAATTAAATGGTGCCTTGGCTCGGGACATGGAGTTGTTTTCAGAAGAACTCAGAGCCAACAGGAACATTTTTGCTTGCTGCAATGGCATTTGAGTGGAAAATATAGGAACATTAGAAAAAGAATTAGGAAAGATTTCTTTCACTGAAAGGGTGGTCAAGCTTTTGAACAGGCTTCCTTCCCCCTGGAAGTGGTGGCATAATCATCACTGAAAGTGTTCAAAAAATATGTAGATGTGGTGCTTGAAGGCATGGTTTAGTGGTGGCCTTGGCAGTACTGGTTAATGGTTGTACTCAGTGATCTTAGAGGTCTTTTCCAACCTAAATAGTTCTATGATTCTGTGAGCGTGACTCACATAAGCTAAGACTGGGAGGTGTATTCTAAAGGAGACACAATCAAACTGAAAGAGATTTCTTTAAACAAAGAATTTCAGTGAAGTTTTGGAATTCCCGTGCCAGAGATCTTGGTGCACGTGTGCCACTTGGGGTTTTTATCCTGCCTCTCCCTTGCTGGATGATCAGCTCTTGTTTCATGTGTAGTGAGGACAATTCATGGCACTCCTAGAGGCCATTTCTCACTCTTAAAAACAGTGACTCAAGGGCAGAACTACACAAAAAAGCTTCAGGGGGGCACTTGGGCATAAAAACCTACCTATCCCATTAGCTGCCATCCTGTTAAAGCCCCTATACAATCTCTTAGCATTAGGAGCAAGCACCCAACACGTCCTGCTGACTCACTTGTGCAACTCCACAAAAAATCCAAGGGTCAATCAGGCTGCTTTGTTGGAGAAAGTTGTGCATCTTTAACCTTTACTGGCTTTTGGCTGCTTCACTGCACACCCTTATAGTGCTCTTAATGGGGTTTTCCTCCGAATCACCCTGCACTGCAAATGCAACAGCCCTGTCCTTGCTGTCTGTGCAGAATTGGAGATGAAATGGTGCCTGATTTTGATGCAGGGAAGCAGATTTATTTCCAGGCGTTCCATCATTCGCTCCCCCTGGTTTGTGATGAATGCTCGAGTGGCTCCGAGCTTGGTATTCCCGTTTCTAAATCACATTATAAATTTGTGTTTATAGGTTTACAGATGCCCTCTCCGGAGTACATAGTTGATGTTGAGTCCATGGACATTTTCCCTGTGGGCTGGTGTGAAGCGAATGCTTATAACCTGACTCCGCCACACAAAGCTGTCTGTAAGTACATGGAGACTCCAAGCAGCCTGGACATTACATCACTGGATATATCAGGGAGTTTGTCTTCTGTCTGTAATCCCACTTTTGAACCTTATCAACCTAACTAGCAGACTAATAACCAGGCTGTAAGTGTGCTGTAATAAATAGGAATAAATCTAATTAGTGACCAGACTGGAATCAGGCGATTTGTACTTGTCTCTGTGATGAGTCCCTCCAAAAAGGGGATTTTTTGGGGGGGCTGGGGAAAGATATTTCATGCTGTGGGATTGCACAGTCGGTTGTGGGTTTGCAGTGGGGTTGTCAGAGAGAAACCAAGTTTTGTAGTCCTGAGCCAAGTTCACTTGAGTTAGAGACAAAGACCTCAAATTGGAAGAAAACCGTCATAAAATATAGGGTGAAGTGAACATAAAGAGGCCACCCAGGTGCTCCTTTCCAAAACAGGATCTGTTCCATCTAAATTGAGAAATATTTGTTGCCCTTCTGTGATGGAGTTCCTGACCCTTCCCAGGTTATCTCTCCTCTTACTTCACCACCCTTACAAGCTCAGAGATTTTCCTGGTGTTTAATTTAAAATCTCTCCCAGCACAATTAAGCCCATAGTGTTTTCTCCTACCTCCAGTGCATATTAAGACAAATTTCTTTCCTTTCCATTTGCATTTGAAGGCAGTTCGTGAGAGCTCAGTGTCTTGGTGTTGCTCTCCTGTTTCAGACTATCCAACACGAATCTTGAGCCACCAGGTGAAAAATTAGCCTCACTGTTTATGTTAATTAGCATCTGAAAGGCAGATTTTAAAATGTGTCAACCCTTTCAAAGAGTTAAATATGCTTAAGTTAAAAATCAGGCAGCCAGGGCCTAATTTGAGAAAATACTGCTATGGCAACATTATGCAGCCTTATCACAATTTATAGCGAGGGATAAATTATGCTGGAGGTAATCATGCTTGTAAAATGTAATCTTATCCATATGTGTTGCTGTATGGAAAAATATTTGTGGTTTTACTTTAATTTTTTCTTTTATACTGATCCCATAAAACACAATATTAGCATTCCAGAGGAAAGATTAAATGTATTATTACATCTTTAAAGTAGGTTTTAATGATGTAGTGACTTAGTTAAAAAATACCAAGGAAAGACGGTGATAGTAATTAAGTACCATTTCATTGTGTTGGAAGTCATTTTATAGTCAGTGCATTTGCGCAGCTTTTTATGCATTCTGGGGGCACTTTATAGGACAGAAGGGTACAAAATGATTTTTTTTCTTCCTTGCTTCATTTTTGCAGTGCGAAGGAAGAGAAGAATTGCAGTTGTGCAACCAGAAAAGCAGTAAGTTTTTGTTATTTAAGGTGGTATTTTTACAGGAATGCATCAGGTCTTCCAGGGGGGGATAATACACAGCAGCTGTGTGGCTTTGCTAACTACTGTCCAGACACTGCAGCGCAGTCGACAAGAGGATTCTTTTAAATCCAGTATATCTGTAACAGAAATTGTTTTACTGGTTGAGACTTTTCAGCCCATGTCTGATGGCCAGTAAGGGATTCTTAGAGAAGATGGACACGTATCAGGGGGGCATTTCCCTATCTGTCCCTTGCAGTTTGTGGAAACTAGAATTGAAGGGGTTTAAGTGAAAATATTTCCAGCCTGCAGGGCTAAAGCTCACAGATCAGAGTATGTTTTTGGAGGGGGGGGGTTGGATCTGGCTCCTTCTTCTGCAATGCCCTGGGCTGTGATAAACCATGTGGAAGTGGGGTTGTGTTTGAAGTATCTCCATTCCTTGCCCCAGGCAAGTGCTGGTGTATCTTTTGGTCAGTCCTGAAGGCTGGTTCTGGCCTTTTGTCCTGTCTGACACTATTAATGATGCCAAAATCGCTCTTTGACAGGTTACCATCCACAGTGCCTGTTGAGAAAATACCTCATGACCTCTGCCCGGTTCCTCAGCCAGACACGACAGGTAAGACCCTTATTTCAAGGACCCACTGCCTGTGTGGAGGGGGAGTATGACCCCAAAAAGGGAGAGAGCTGTTATATGGGTGGGGAGATGGAACCACATCCTCTGGGGGTGTAAAGTGGGGTAAACCCACCAACAGGGCATGATGAGCAGCGGGTGGGGATCTGGTCCTTCACACGTGAGCACTGTGTCTTACTGGGGCTGTCAGAGCTCCCCTGGAGCTTGCCCATTTCATCTTAATGATATTAGGGCCAGCCTAATGAAACCCTGGTGGAGATGGATGTGACTTGTTAATTGGCGTCAGTGAAGTTGTGTACACCAGGCCTCAGTGGGTCCCTGTGTTGGCATCAGGACTGTGTGGCACAGCTGCTGCTTCTGCTAAAGGCAAAGTTTTCTCCCCTTTAGCAATGGCAGGAGGCTCTGAGAGTGCAATATTCATCCAGTTAATGGTGCAGACTCAGCAGGAGGGGCAGTACTCAACTCACTTTTTTTTCAGCAGGCTGTGGGACACACGTGGGCATTGGAGCCAACATCCCAGGCCTCGTTACAATCAAATGGGGATGAAAGGGTCTTTTTGGGTATGATAGCCAAAAGAGTGGATAACCACTTGGATGGCACATGAATAACATCTGAAAGTACCCATTTCTCTCCATGGGCTATAAAGGAGCCAATTATAATTAGCCCAGGCAAGGCAAAGTGCTCTGTAGACCCGTGTTGGGTCAGGGGAATGGCACTGCAGTGCTTACTGCGTTGGACAGTAGCTGAAGAGGGGTTTCTAGGGCTTTCCACGTGGATGTTCTCCCTGAGCTGATTCCCTGTCTTTGAGAGTCAGCTTATATCCCCTTTCAGGCAGGTTGGAACTGAGTTGCTCACGTCCATGTGCAACAAGAATTATGAAAGAGCAGTGGGTCCTGTCGTGAATGAAATCTTTTCCCCATTCTCCTTTCAGCAGGGTGTGCAGCCAAATCACCAAGTCACTTTTAAAAACATTTGCTTTCCCCCTGTTGGACAGATTTGAGTAGTGGGGGCTTCCCTACACTCTGTCCCAGGAAAGAATTCTGTGCCTCCTCTACTCTCCTCCCCTCCTTCCCACATCGAGGAGGAGGATGTGCTCTTTATTTATCACACAAAAGTGCAGCGGGCACATCAATGCTACTTTCTCCTTGCAGGCACCATCAATGGGAGATACTGCTGCCCCCAGCTCTACATCAACCACCGCTGCTTCTCAGGTCCATATTTAAACAAAGGCAGGATCGCAGAGCTACCTCAGTCTGTGGGGCCTGGCAAGTGTGTGCTGGTCCTCAAGGAGGTATGGCTCAGCTGTCTTTTGGTGGGGGGGTGGGGATCTCAGGGGAAAAGTAGGGGCTGTGGCTTGCCAGGCCCAGAATTTGGAAACAATGCACCTAAAATTGTCCTGGAGCTCTGTAGTGGTTTCCATAAGGCAAAACTGCCGGCTGGGAATACAGGGCAGGTATGTGCATTGTGGTTTTTGATGGGAGAGGTGATGTTTTTTGAAACATGGGGTGTTCTGTTGGCCTGGGTGCAAGGTTTGTCTAACTGTTTGCAAGAGAATTCAGGTTTTGACCGGAGCCATCCCCAAAGAGGGCCTCTGTGGTTGTTGCCATCAGCCTGTTTCTCAGCATCCACAATGCTGTTGGGCAGCAGATTCAGTGTGGGTGACCATGTGTATGTGACTGTGGTCCAGTGGGGCCCAAAACAGTGAGGAACAGGACAGAAGGCTAAGCAGGGGTGTGTGCTGATTTAATCCTGATCCAGTCAGGGCTTGATTTGGACCAAATCTGGAGTGCTGAGCACTTGGTGTTGACCTCAGAGAAAAGCTGCCTGATTTGAAAAAAAATTTCAAGTATTTTCCACAAATATTGTAGTCCATGCAGAGATAAAAGGCAAGGTGACTACAGGTGGCAAAGGACAAGGTGGTACTGTTGGATAAACAGAATTCCATTGGGGACCATTTGAGTTTGACTCAGGTTTTCCAGAAATCCAGATCTTCCAGCTTTCACTTCTGTACCTAAATAAACCCCACTTGATGTGGATGCAGGGGGATATCTGAGCTCCCTCTGCCTTGGTGGAAAAACATGGAAACTTCCAAGGGTCTGTTTTTCTGATATGTATTTGAAAGACCATCAGTGCCCCAGCTCAGGGTGTTTGCAGTTGTCCGAAGTCAGATGAATTCAGCCCTTAACAGGAACACCTGGAAGGTGAGATTACTCCCAAATAAAACATCACTTCTGAAAACACCTAGTATTGTACTACAGTGTGACTCCCATGTCTCCAGTCAATTCCTCATCACCTGCACTAACTCATACACAAAAGCCCAGGAATCCAGCTGCCTGTGTAGGTGGGACACCTGGGTCTCAGAGAAGCAAGTCAAAAGCAGCTCTCAGCAGAAAGCAGGATAAAGTGGTTGCAGAGCAAGAGCTGGCAGCTGCCAAATTTGAAAGCAAGTCCATCGTGGCTTGCTGATGGGGAGCATTAGCAATCTGGTGCTACTTGAAAAACAGGCCATGAAAAAGCAACATGGGGGGAAAACATGAAGCATGCACCGTCAATACTTATGCTAATGATTCTTTCTCCTTTCCTCCTGGAATTTGGATTTTGAAAACAGAAGCAGTTCAAAGCTTCTGCCAGGTCCTCCCTTGGTATTTCAGCCTTTGCTAACACCAAATTCTCCAAATTCCTCAAGAATGGAATCCACTAATTGCCCACTGTGAAAACCAGCCTGAGCTTCCTGCAGAACAGTCTATTTTCTCTTGCTCTGCCTCCTTGCAGAATTGTTTGCTGCAGGAACAAATAGCAGTGTCATAGAGACATGGGAATCTTGGTTTTGGAGAAATACAAAATTCCCAAGGAACAGGACAATGGCAATGGCCCAGCATTGGTCAGTGTTATTTTGCAGATAAATTCAAGCTTATTATGTCCTTAAGGTCATTCTGGCCATGGGAACCAGTTCCAAATTCTGGAAAGGGTGAAGAGAAGACATTCATGGTGTTGCTGTAGGGGAGATACACCTGACTGCTATCAGCTGTTGCTGAGATAAGAGAGGTGCCAGAAGCTCAGAGAACCACGGGCAGTGGGGAGGATGGGGATACCCAGCACGTGGAGCAGGCAGGAAATGGCAAAGAATACATCCCTGCACTGAGATGAAGTTCTGTAACAGATGCCAGAGCCCCCAGAAGGACTGTGCAGCTGAGTGGTGAGAGCAGTGCAGGAGGTACCTCCTCCAGCCCAGGGCTGTAAACACGAGGGTTTGCACAGCTGAAGAGCTCACAAGGGTCCCCATCCCTCCAGACACAGTCTTGGTGCTGAGCTTGATGCTTTGGTTTTTCTTTACACCTGCTGATGGTGTGTCCCCAAGACTGCAAATGTTTTATAATTATCTTTCTCTCTCATTATGTAGGAAAATTGCAAGCTGTTGTAAATTATGCATCAGCATAACTTGTCTAGAATAGATAAATTATAGATGGGCTTTACTTCGGCAACACATGGGGGATGGGGGGAAAGACAACTCAAAACACAGCTATGAAAGGAGAACTGAAGCAGTAGCAACCTGATGAGAACTTCTTTAATCACCCTGGTCTCCAGCCACACAACTCACTGCCTTTAGAGCTACTCTGGTTAAAAACCTGTGCTGTTTGCCAGCCAGTTCACTGTGGGCAGCAGTCTCTGTGATGGAGATGCTTCTGTGTTTGGGACTGATAGAAACCCTGGACTGAAACCAGCTTAACACCCAACTCCTGCCCCATTTCCCATCCTGGATTACCTGAAGCAAGAAGAGAGCAGATGTCTTCTCTGGCATTGATTGATGGGAGACCTTGCTCCTGGCTGGGTGCTGAGGGAGTAGCTCCCCATCCTCTGCCTTCCTCCACACTCATCCCTGAGTGCTGTATCCAGAAATTCAACTCAGCTGTAGTTCATGATGCTCCTCAGCCCTCTTTTCTCACAAGATCTTGTCCTTACCTCCATCACTGATGCACTGAAGCATCACCCTGTGTGCATTCTTGCATCCATGCAAAGCCTTAGGTGAGTAACAAGTAGCTCTTGTGCTGTTTAGTGCCAAATTTATTTTTAAAGCCTAAGCTGTTCATTATTCCCAGTGCCAGCATGAGTTTCTGCTTGGACCAGTGGTTTATTGTGGTTTCTTTCACTGTAAGAGGCAAGTGAGTTGGTAATGGCTGTTGTTTGACATCAGCTGCAAGGTTTTTCTCATTCCTGAGATATTTTCTTGGAAAAGAAGTTGGAACTTGGAGCCAAATACAGTGGAGACATCAGCTATTGCCATCCAGCAATTGCACCTGGGCTGAAAAGTGGTGACTGTGAAGTAGCTGTGATATGTAATAAATGCTGACTTTAAGTTAAATAAAACACATTGTCAGCTTTAGATTTAGTTCTTGGGTCAGAATATCTAAAAAACGGTTATGAACAGTTCTTCCATCTACGCCAACAACTCCACAGCAGCGTTGTAAAATGGAATGAGGTGTCTTTTTAAGGCTCCGGATGATCTATAACCCACCATATTTTAGAGAAATATGCTGTAAAGATTAATTAGCCTCATTGCTTACTGCTCTTACTATTTTTAAGACACTTTTTCTGTACTTGAAAAGAAAATGGACTTAAAGGTAATGTGACTGTCCAACTGATGCAAACAGGAGAAATCAGCCAGCATTTGTGAAGAAAGGCTATTGCACTCCCCAGCTTGGACTTTTTGTGGCACAGCATGACTTCTGAGGAGAAATTTGCATAATTTAATCGTGGTGCTTGGAAAATTAAATAGCTTGCACTGAGCCTTAGGTGTATGATTGAGCCAGGCTGATAGAGTTACCATTACTGATCAGATACTGGAATGACAGAAGCCTCCAAAGTCTGGAAAGGTATAAACTTCATTTCTGAAAGAGGGTTTACTAACATCCTCCTCAAGACAGCTCTGTGGACTTCAGCTTGTCTGTAATAGTTTCTCCAAGTTAGGATCTGACTGTCTGTATCTTTGAGTGTCATGGACTGCCATAAGCATGTCAACACTTCACTGCTACAGCTTTGACTATGGCAAAAGATGGCTTTTATATCCTTGATCACCTTATGAAAGAATCCCAAATATCTCGTTTTCTTTTCTCTTTCTGTGCCCCATCAGTATTCCAAGTAAAATAAAATAAAGTTTACTGTCCTGCCTTTAGCCTGGGACTCAACATCCCACTTGTCAGGAAACTGTGCACTTATATCTCAGATAGAGGAGGGAAATTGAGCTTCTCCTCACAAGGATACTGATCATTGGGATCTTGAACAGGAGAAAAGAGGTGTGATGTTATTTTGAGCTGCACCTTGCCAGTGATAACTCCTGAGAAAACTTCATCCAAGGTTGGGACCATTTAAAGCAGGGTGAGGATAGGAAATGTGTGAATACCAAAGAGATACAATGGGAAGGAAAGTGCTGAGCTTCCCACTGGCATCAGGCACGTGTGGATATGCTCAGAAAAGAGCCCTTGAGCATGTGAAAATGCATGAACTGGAAAACTTTGCAGCTAAGATGTCAGGAGCTTGTAAGGTTGGGTAGAGGCGTGTGGTGGTGCTGAGTGATCCTGCTCACTGATGTGACTCTGTCCTTTGAAAATCCAAAGTTCAGCAGTATCAAAATAAAACCTCATCGATGCATAGCAGCAAAGGCTGGGGTGTTGCCTTATCCCCCACTCTGCTCCAAGCACAGCTGGCTGCACCCAAACCATTCCTGATGGAGAGGGCTGAAAATAAACTACAAAAATCTCAGGCTGGTCACCACTCCAGCCAGAGGGGATTTGTCCAGTTTATAAGTTTGACATAAGAAAGCCAGAAACTGGAAATCTGGAAACCAATCCAGGTTTTGTCACTCTTTTTTTTTTTAATCACAGTTAATTTTTTTTCCCTAAGAACCTGTTTGTTTACATCTGTGTGTAATAGGAAGCGATAATGTTGTTAGAAGGTAACATGGTAGAGAAGTCTGTTGTAGGGTAAAATGCCAAACCCAGTGACTTATTTGAGATACAAGAGGAGTGAAAGCCAGAGCTTTTAAAAAACATTTTCTTCTTCTCTGAAAGGGAAATGGTTGCTCTTACAAAACACTCTTTTTTTTTTTTTTTTTTTAAACTGAGTTTAGAAGTTTACAGAGTGCTGCTGATAACAAGCCAGCTTCGAGAAAAGTCCTGGCATGGTGGGTCCCTCTGCAGGGCTGGAATTGATTAGGGTCTGGGATAATGCCCAGACATGGCCACACTGGTGTTGCAGAGTTGGCTTTGCTTTTTTTGCTCACCTCCTAACTATTCTGACAGCTCATGCAAACACCATCACCCTGGTAAAGGGGCAGGACAGCACTGTTTGTAGGAACTGGTCAGCAAGATGCTTTCTGCTCCTGGCTATCCCACCAGCAAACAGGGAGGGTGTAGAAGTGGGCTTAAGAAGAGCTTTGCCACACAGGCTCCTGTGTAGTTGTTAAATAACTCTGTGGATTTGCTGATCAAGAGGGGAACACACCTGATGAGTTGTAAATGAGTGTGGGTCCTATGCAGGCACTTGATGTTTTGAAAACTCGCCTTTGGCTTCTCTAGAATGGTTTGGGTTGGAAGGGACCCCCCTGTCCATGGGCAGGGACATTTTCCACTAGACCAGGTTGCTCCAAGCCCTGTCCAAATTTTGGCATAGGAGCTTGGCATAGAACACTTCCAGAGATGGGGCTTCCACAACTTCTCTGGACAGCCTGTTCCAGTGTCTCAGCACCTCACACTAAAGAATTTCTTCCTGATATCTAATCTAAACACGCTCTCTCTGAGGCCCTTTCCCTCTTGTCCTGTCACTCCATACCCTTGTCAGAAGTCCCTCTCCAACTCTCTTATAGCCTCTTCAGGTACTGGAAGATACTATAAGGTCTGCCTGAAGCCTTGTCTTCTCCAGACTGAACACCCCCAGCTCTCTCTGCCTGTCTCCAGAGCAGAGGTGCTCCAGCCCTTGGAGCATCTTCGTGGCCTCCTCTGGATTTTCTCCCACACATCCTTCATATGTTTGGGGTCCCAGAGCTGGATGCAGCTCAGAGTCTCAGAGTCTCATGAGAGCAGAATCCCCTGCCCATGCTCCTGGGGATGCAGCCCAGGACACAGTTGGCTTCCAGCTCACGTTGCCAGGTCATGCCAAGCTTCTCATCCTGCAACGAGCTTCTCATCAACCATTCTCTTGAAATCAATGTAGATTAGTAACTAGTGTAAAGGCTTGTGTGAGGTAGGGACTGTGCTCCTGCCCTTCCTTATGGAGTGCTCTGAAATGTACAGATGATCAGAGCTGCATAAGGTGTTGGTGCTATTATTAGGCATGACTTTTGCTGTCTCTAATTGTACTTTATTGAAGAGTGGTTCGAGTACTGTTTCCTAGGGCCCAAGGATAGATTAAATTTTGCTTCTAGTAAATAACCTATCCAGGCAATTCCAACCGATGCCATTTTACAGGGTACTGAGCAGCATTAAGTGAAGCCCTTACCTGGAAACAATTAATCCTACAGGGTTTTCAAAATGTTAGCAAATCCTAAGGTTGCTGGATTTAAAGAAAAAAAAAATCAACCTAGGAAAAAACCCAAAACCCAGACATAAACACATTGGTCTTTGCAGCATGACCTAGTTATTTTTTCATTTCTGATGAACTACGTTCATGGGTGCTGGGGAAACTTTCAAGATGTTAATCATACTGAAATCATTTGCAGGCCCCCAAAGAATTAAGAACAGGCATTAGGTAAAGAGCTAAATTAGATGAAAACCAATCCAGACTCACTGTGGAGTCATTCATGTGCACACAATTCAGAGTGTTCAAACACACGGTCTGGTGCTGTTCAGAGATTTGTTTTTCTTGTGTTTATCTCCCTAGGCCAAGTGTAGACTATTAAAGCTTGGATTCCCTGAGCCAATAGAAGGAAGCATTTTTATTCTCGGTGACTTTGGATTTAAATGGATTGGCACATGTGTTTTGTTGTACGGAGTGGACACACACTGGGTTTCAGGCACACCTCCTGCAAACTCTTTTTGTGTAGACTTCATTAATATTCTGCTAATACAGTCAAGGCACACAGCACTCAGGCATTTAAGCATATTGCTGACCTCAAGTGTGTGAATTTCCCCTTCAGTGTTCAGTGTGTGGTGGTGCACATGACACTGTACCTGGTGGTGCCTTCAGAACTATTTTTTTTTTTTTATTTTTTTTTAAATAAATTGAGCCACTGCAGATGCAGCAGATGGACTCTACTTTGGGAGAGATGTCTGCCTCCAAGACAAAAACTACTGATGAGCAGGAGGTTTTGGGGGTTAGCTGGCAGCATTTAATGCACTTACCGTGTCAGACTCAGGTGTCACCTACAGTACACACTGATCCACTCTGGGACCTCTACTCATTGCGTCCAGCCACTTACCCAGTGCAGTTTTGGACATAAATAGGGACCTGTAAACTGCTCCTGGCTATGCAGCACCTGGGACCATATTCAGTGTGGCCAGGGACTGCTTTTAGACCCGTCAGTGTTGTTGGTTTTGTCTCTCAATAGGTTCTCAGCATGGTGATCAATGCAGCTTACAAGCCAGGGAGTGTTTTACGGGAACTGCAGCTCGTGGAAGACCCTCAGTGGAATTTCCAAGAAGAAACACTTAAAGCAAAGTAAGTCTTCAGTGTGTGTTCTTTTACTCGGGAGGTTTCAAAAGCGGAACCGAGTAAGGAAAAAAGAAAATGAGAGAAGAAAAGATTATTTTTTTTTTCCTATTGTGAGAATTTTACTTTTGTAATTATCTTTTTGCTTCATTGAATTATTTGATTCTCTCTATAGCAACTTCAGAAATGAAATATTCACCTGAACGGTTCATTTCTATTGTCTTTCTCCAAGCAGCCGTCCAGTTTTTGATGAAGTGAAGTCCTGAGTTTTATGATAAGCTGTTCTTATAAGCTTGGCTATTACTGAATTAACTCAATTCCTGGTTTTCTAAATGTAGGAATATTGCAGCTTTTAATATGGAGTCTGTCAGGCTAATGCAGAAAAAAATGGTTAGAATAAAAAAAAAAAAAGTTCAGACAAATTACAAGGGGACACATTTGTTAGCAGGAGTAGTAGTAGGATTGGAGACTCAGGTCAAGATTTGATGCCTTTCTAGAATGTGTCTAGTAAATACTCGGTTTGTCCTTCCAACTTTAAAATCTACCCATTTATGTCTTCTTTATTTAATGGATATACTTAGGATGTATTTCACCAACCATTGTCTCTCTGAAAGAGGGGAGTCTCACCTAAGCTTTCTTCAGAGTCTCTCTGAAGAGCAATTCTTCCCACTTCAGGATGGATGTCAACAAACAGTTCTTTGAAGGCAGCTCTCTTGCTTGAATAATGGTCACCTTGACTTTCTGAGTATTGGAGTTAAATGCAGCGAATCTCACCCTTTGTACTGAACTCTGTTACTCCTTTTCAAAGAAAAGCAATTTTCTCTTGGTTATTAGAAATGATTGGCTGCCAAATGCAGCGCTATTGATTGCTATTGTATTTGATCTTGGCCCATGCAGATACTCAAGAAAGTTCATGTATTCTCTGGTTGAGGGAGAGAATTGAGAACCTTTTATTCTGCATACTCTTAAACTGCTTTTGTGAAGGAGTAGTGCAAATAGAAATTAAAAGCTACTAGAAAATCTCATCTTTAATTTGCTGCTTTCACCCATGTGGAAAGTCATGCTTCTGTGTTTGTCAATTAAAACGTTCTGGATGGAAATCTGAAAGCCAACCTTGCTCATGAAGATTCATGAAAAAACAAGTAATTGTCCATGACCTGGTTTCCACTGATTCCAGGCTCCCACACCTTGTACTGCCAGACTTCAGATAATGCACTCTACAAGTGCATAGGACAGGTACTTACACACCTACAGCTGTGAGATCAGGTTGTAATGCCCCATCTTAATATCCTGTCCTGCAGAGAACTGATGAGCTCGTGGGCAGTTTTTCTGTTAGCAGTATCCAAAGTAGGATTTACTTTGCGCAAAAGCAGAAGCATCTGTTTCTTAAGGCTGCTGCAATCCATATTTGTAATGGGAGACAGCCTGGAAATTGTCTGACTGTCAGTCCTTGATAGTCAGCTACGTCTGCAGGTCAATCCACTGCAACCCCCAGCAGCCTGCTGACTCCAGGTGTGCTTAGACCAGGTGGACCAACTCAGCTGGAAATACATGGGCTGCTAGAGATTGTTATCACTCCTTTGTACCACGTTAATCACTTACCCTCCTTCACTGATACCTGATGTGCTAATTGTAGTCATGAGCATCTCCATCTCTGTTGCTTTCTTCCATCATGCTGTCATGGGACAGCAAGTTTTGAAGCGACCTCTGAGAATCGCAGTGTGTTCTCATCCAGCGTGGCTCCTGAGGAGACAGAGCTCATGGGGCTGGACAGCACCTTGTTCCTGTGGCTGTCTGGCTTCTGTGGCTGGAGCTCTCCTCACAGAGCAGTGCTTGGTGGCCATGCCAGCTTGCCCGTGGGTAGTTTGGGTACTTCCAGGAGTGGATGACAGAGGGTTGATATGCTCCAACACTGTCTGGCTGCCCTTGGACTTCCTGAGTTTGCTTGAGTTGCTTCATCCAGAGGTTTTAATGTTCAGGAGCAGAAAAGAAAACATGGTCATGAAATCAGACACTGTGGAACATGCAGAGGGCACATGACACATCAGGTGCAACAATCAGCTGTGCTCCAGAAGCCTAAACAGAGACCTGTAATGAGCCTGTGTATCCCAACTTTCAGCTACACGGGCTTCTGATGGTGCCTCGCTGCTAATTGTGACAGTTCTACATCTGGAGCAGCACAGCTGTCGTGTGACATGTCATGTCACCTCCTTCCTTCAGATGGGAACTGACACTGCCTTGGATCTCGGCAATGCTGTTGTCTGTTTGCGGTGACGGTGCAGTGGGGTAGAGCAGCGGGGAGGGAGGAGGGTGGGGAGGAGAAGGGAAGGCTGTTTTCCCCTCTGGCCCAAATGATGCCCTGCCAGGAATGCATTATGTCAGTCCTGGGGCAGCCTGTGTTTAGTTTGCTCCGCTGTCTTCAGTGACCAGAGCAGAATCAATTACGCTCACCTTGCAAAGAAGATACGCAATTTAGGTTGTCCAAGGGGATGCGTCTGCAATGTGTGAGGGCAGTCATTTCCCATCAGCGCTGCTGGCTTGTCGTGAAAATGGTCAAACTTGATTTATTGGTGATGATGAGTTAGAAATGTCAGGCTTGATCCTCTGAATTCCCAGGAGGGCCAGCCGAAGCTGCAGGCATTCAGCCCTCATAGTTTTGGTGCTTTAAGTTCAAAGCCTACATCTAGATTTGCCCTCCCAATTTTACATAAAATGCATGAGGGACTTCATGCTTTTCAAGTGTTTTAATTTCTGAAGGCTGTAAGTGGGACTATTTGGACTTACGTGTTTTTGAAGGACTTTGGATATAAACAGTACCAGTGTGTGTCCTGGGTCTTGTATGAAGCCCAGTTGTTCAAAATAAGATATAAGAGTATTCCTGGACAGATTCACTAAATGAAATTCTGATTGCTGCTCAAATCCAGTAGCTGAACTCTGGGAATATTTACCCCTGTCCCAGATATTGTTGCTTATTTATGAGGCTGCATTTCAAAGAAAGTCTCTTCACTGCAGATGTGTTAGAAGACTGCCTTCCACTTGCAATACGTGATGCTGAGGTATTTGAAGTCTTCTTTGCCTCAGCCTTTGCCTAGTAGGGGTTGCTTTCAAGCCTCCCGGGACCCTAATTCCGTTTGAGGGAGTGAAATGTTA
>NW_020956173.1:477145-480817 GCF_003031625.1 Empidonax traillii | reverse complement strand
TTTTTTTTTTTTTTTTTTTTTTTTTTTTTTTTTTTTTTTTTTTTTTTTTTTTTTTTTTTTTTTTTTTTAATAAATTGAGCCACTGCAGATGCAGCAAATGGACTCTACTTTGGGAGAGATGTCTGCCTCCAAGACAAAAACTACTGATGAGCAGGAGGTTTTGGGGCTTAGCTGACAGCATTTAATGCACTTACCGTGTCAGACTCAGGTGTCACCTACAGTACACATTGATCCACTCTGGGACCTCTACTCATTGCATCCAGCCACTTACCCAGTGCAGTTTTGGACATAAATAGGGACCTCTAAACTGCTCCTGGTTATGCAGCACCTGGGACCATATTCAGTGTGGCCAGGGACTGCTTTTAGACCCGTCATTGTTGTTGGTTTTGTCTCTCAATAGGTTCTCAGCATGGTGATCAATGCAGCTTACAAGCCAGGGAGTGTTTTACGGGAACTGCAGCTCGTGGAAGACCCTCAGTGGAATTTCCAAGAGGAAACACTTAAAGCAAAGTAAGTCTTCAGTGTGTGTTCTTTTACTCAGGAGGTTTCAAAAGCGGAACCGAGTAAGGAAAAAAGAGAATGAAAGAAGAAAAGATTATTTTTTTTCCCTATTGTGAGAATTTTACTTTTGTAATTATCTTTTTGCTTCATTGAATTATTTGATTCTCTCTATAGCAACTTCAGAAATGAAATATTCACCTGAACGGTTCATTTCTATTGTCTTTCTCCAAGCAGCCGTCCAGTTTTTGATGAAGTGAAGTCATGAGTTTTATGATAAGCTGTTCTTATAAGCTTGGCTATTACTGAATTAACTGAATTCCTGGTTTTCTAAATGTAGGAATATTGCAGCTTTTAATATGGAGTCTGTCAGGCTAATGCAGAAAAAAATGGTTAGAATAAATGGTACAAAAAAAAAAAAGTTCAGACAAATTACAAGGGGACACATTTGTTAGCAGGAGAATGATCAGGACAAAATAGTAGCAGATTGGAGACTCAGGTCAAGATTTGATGCCTTTCTAGAATGTGTCTAGTAAATACTCGGTTTGTCCTTCCAACTTTAAAATCTACCCATTTATGTCTTCTTTATTTAATGGATATACTTAGGATGTGTTTCACCAACCATTGTCTCTCTGAAAGAGGGGAGTTTCACCTAAGCTTTCTTCAGAGTCTCTCTGAAGAGCAATTCTTCCCACTTCAGGATGGATGTCAACAAACAGTTCTTTGAAGGCAGCTCTCTTGCTTGAATAATGGTCACCTTGACTTTCTGAGTACTGGAGTTAAATGCAGCGAATCTCACCCTTTGTACTGAACTCTGTTACTCCTTTTCAAAGAAAAGCAATTTTCTCTTGGTTATTAGAAATGATTGGCTGCCAAATGCAGCGCTATTGATTGCTATTGTATTTGATCTTGGCCCATGCAGATACTCAAGAAAGTTCATGTATTCTCTGGTTGAGGGAGAGAATTGAGAACCTTTTATTCTGCATACTCTTAAACTGCTTTTGTGAAGGAGTAGTGCAAATAGAAATTAAAAGCTACTAGAAAATCTCATTTTTAATTTGCTTCTTTCACCCATGTGGAAAGTCATGCTTCTGTGTTTGTCAATTAAAACGCTCTGGATGGAAATCTGAAAGCCAACCTTGCTCATGAAGATTCATGAAAAAACAAGTAATTGTCCATGACCTGGTTTCCACTGATTCCAGGCTCCCACACCTTGTACTGCCAGACTTCAGATAATGCACTCTACAAGTGCATAGGACAGGTACTTACACACCTACAGCTGTGAGATCAGGTTGTAATGCCCCATCTTAATATCCTGTCCTGCAGAGAACTGATGAGCTCGTGGGCAGTTTTCCTGTTAGCAGTATCCAAAGTAGGATTTACTTTGAGCAAAAGCAGAAGCATCTGTTTCTTAAGGCTGCTGCAATCCATATTTCTAATGGGAGACATCCTGGAAATTGTCTGACTGTCAGTCCTTGATAGTCAGCTACGTCTGCAGGTCAATCCACTGCAACTCCCAGCAGCCTGTGACTCCAGGTGTGCTTAGACCAGGTGGACCAACTCAGCTGGAAATACATGGGCTGCTAGAGATTGTTATCACTCCTTTGTACCACGTTAATCACTTACCCTCCTTCACTGATACCTGATGTGCTAATTGTAGTCATGAGCATCTCCATCTCTGTTGCTTTCTTCCATCATGCTGTCATGGGACAGCAAGTTTTGAAGTGACCTCTGAGAATCGCAGTGTGTTCTCATCCAGCGTGGCTTCTGAGGAGACAGAGCTCATGGGGCTGGGCAGCACCTTGTTCCTGTGGCTGTCTGGCTTCTGTGGCTGGAGCTCTCCTCACAGAGCAGTGCTTGGTGGCCATGCCAGCTTGCCCGTGGGTAGTTTGGGTACTTCCAGGAGTGGATGACAGAGGGTTGATATGCTCCAACACTGTCTGGCTGCCCTAGGACTTCCTGAGTTTGCTTGAGTTGCTTCATCCAGAGGTTTTAATGTTCAGGAGCAGAAAAGAAAACATGGTCATGAAATCAGACACTGTGGAACATGCAGAGGGCACATGACACATCAGGTGCAACAATCAGCTGTGCTCCAGAAGCCTAAACAGAGACCTGTAATGAGCCTGTGTATCCCAACTTTCAGCTACACGGGCTTCTGATGGTGCCTCGCTGCTAATTGTGACAGTTCTACATCTGGAGCAGCACAGCTGTCGTGTGACATGTCATGTCACCTCCTTCCTTTTGATGGGAACTGACACTGCCTTGGATCTCGGCAATGCTGTTGTCTGTTTGCGGTGACGGTGCAGTGGGGTAGAGCAGCGGGGAGGGAGGAGGGTGGGGAGGAGAAGGGAAGGCTGTTTTCCCCTCTGGCCCAAATGATGCCCTGCCAGGAATGCATTATGTCAGTTCTGGGGCAGCCTGTGTTTAGTTTGCTCCGCTGTCTTCAGTGACCAGAGCAGAATCAATTACGCTCACCTTGCAAAGAAGATACGCAATTTAGGTTGTCCAAGGGGATGCGTCTGCAATGTGTGAGGGCAGTCATTTCCCATCAGCGCTGCTGGCTTGTCGTGAAAATGGTCAAACTTGATTTATTGGTGATGATGAGTTAGAAATGTCAGGCTTGATCCTCTGAATTCCCAGGAGGGCCAGCCGAAGCTGCAGGCATTCAGCCCTCATAGTTTTGGTGCTTTAAGTTCAAAGCCTACATCTAGATTTGCCCTTCCAATTTTACATAAAATGCATGAGGGACTTCATGCTTTTCAAGTGTTTTAATTTCTGAAGGCTGTAAGTGGGACTATTTGGACTTACGTATTTTTGAAGGACTTTGGATATAAACAGTACCAATGTGTGTCCTGGGTCTTGTATGAAGCCCAGTTGTTCAAAATAAGATATAAGAGTATTCCTGGACAGATTCACTAAATGAAATTCTGATTGCTGCTCAAATCCAGTAGCTGAACTCTGGAAATATTTACCCCTGTCCCAGACATTGTTGCTTATTTATGAGGCTGCATTTCAAAGAAAGTCTCTTCACTGCAGATGTGTTAGAAGACTGCCTTCCACTTGCAATACGTGATGCTGAGGTATTTGAAGTCTTCTTTGCCTCAGCCTTTGCCTAGTAGGGGTTGCTTTCAAGCCTCCCGGGACCCTAATTCCGTTTGAGGGAGTGAAATGTTA
>NW_020956173.1:463564-476838 GCF_003031625.1 Empidonax traillii | reverse complement strand
ATTTATGAGGCTGCATTTCAAAGAAAGTCTCTTCACTGCAGATGTGTTAGAAGACTGCCTTCCACTTGCAATACGTGATGCTGAGGTATTTGAAGTCTTCTTTGCCTCAGCCTTTGCCTAGTAGGGGTTGCTTTCAAGCCTCCCGGGACCCTAATTCCGTTTGAGGGAGTGAAATGTTACCCACAGTAAATGGAAAAGTAGTTAAATACACTGGAAGCTGCAAACTGGATGTGCAAGAGTGCATGGAACCACTTGGGGTGCAGGCAGCTCTGCCTGAGAGTAGTGTCATTGCAAGGCCACACTCACTGTCATGTTTGGAAGTTGATGAGGACGAGGGAAGTTTTTTTGTTATCTGGGAAAAGGCAATCATCACCTCCCTTCTTGGGAAGGACAAGAAGGAGAATCCAAGTAAGTACAGACCATCAGCCTAACATTCCTGGGAAGGTTATTAGGCAAACACTCTTGGAAATCATTTCCAAGAACGTGCAGAACCAGTAGGTGACTGGCAAGAACCAGAGGGCGAGTTGTGCCTGATGTGACAACTGGTTTGGTGGTTGAGCTAAAAAAAGTGGAAATTAGCTATGTTCATTTTAGCAAGGCTTTCCACACAGTCTCCCACAGTGTCCTTAGAGCCAGGCTGTGGAGATAAAGATTGAAGGTGTGTATGATGAGTGGAAAGTTCACTCATCACAAACACGAAGTTTTCAGGTGGCAGCCAGCTAGTGATGGATCTCCCCAGAGGTCAGTACAAAGCTTCAACTTGTGTAATTTGGTTTCTCTTCCACACCAGCTTTGCCACTGAAGCACTGCAAGGAGGAATTAATGTGACCAGGTGGCCTTCTGTGCCAAATACTAGAGATAGAAGTCATTAGGACCAGTGGAATGACTTAAACCCTTTATTTCAGTTTCCTTTCTGAATCCTGTCATCAGGAGTTCAAAGTGTCACTTGGATGATTAAATAGCTCTGAAGGAAGTTTAACTTCTTATATCTGGCAGACTTTAAGGTAGTAAGACAAAATGGACATTTCTTGCAAAAGAGTAGATAGGAGTTTTTGCCTTATCCCCCTAAAGGAAATTGAGACTTTTAGCTCCTGAGTTGTTCAAATTAGTCTCAAGAACTGTCAGAACTCCTTAGAATGGGACTTTTGAAAATGAGGGTAATCTCAGTGTTCTTGCTGTTTGAAGTGTCTTCAGCACAAGACTTTCTGTGCCATCACACAATAGTTCTGAAGTGGAGCTCCTGGAAGATGTCATGTTCTCATAAGCCTCTGGTCTATTTTAGTACCAAAGGAAACTTCAACAGAAGAATGATGTTGCAGAAAAAATGCTGTTCATTAAATAATTTCACTTGTGGGTCAGCAAAGATCCCAAGTGTGTTTTCCTTGGAAACAGTTTCAGCCATAAGGTTTTCTCCAGTTTTGGCATCTGAAGGCAGAGAAAGAGTGAAGGAAGATTTCTTTGGTTTTAGCTGAAAAATAATTTTTTAAGAGAATGGTGATTTCTAAGAAAATTGAAAATACTATCCTTGACACAGCAATTTTCCAGGTCTCCACTGCTGCCATGTTGTGCGTGCAGATTGCTTGCTGCTTACAAGTGGTTGGGATGATAGGAGTCCTGGTATAAAAACATGCATAGGAGTATCAGAAGGTGGTAATTTTTTGAGAGATGCCAGTGGAGAAGGGTTTTCTGATTATATCCAAATGAGCTCCTTCCACGTGGCTGTCCTAGAACAGCTCAGATTACATTTGGTGGTGCTTGTGTTTAAAAATCTTTAGTGAGTGAGGAATATGGAAAATATTAGTAGAACCTGGTTTATAGTTGAAAGAGGTGCTGCCAAGGCAAAAAAATGATGTAAAAAGTGTTACTGTGGCCAGTACTAACACCTTGGGTTATTGAGACTGATCGCTGCAGTCATGGTGATCTCCATTTACCATCCGTTCTGTTAATTAACATGTGTGTTGCATTCAGAGCGGGCTATGAAATCAGTCAGTTGCTCATTTTCCTGGTTTCATCTTTTCCTTTCAGCGGGCTCTGTAGTACAATGGGTCCTTTCTGGGCAGGGAGACACAATAGGAAGCACACAGTTAGAAAAAGTCAGCCATCCTTGAATAATACCCATCAGGCAGCTTCCTCAGCTTGTAAGAAAGAAGATCAAGAGGCAATTTGATTATAGTGCGTTTGCAAGGAAACAAAACCAGATGCAGCCTTTTCATCCTAGTGGTGAAAGTCAGAACAAGGACAAATAAATGTAAGTTTAGTTCAGACGCATCCAGACCTAAAATGAGCTGTAGGCATGTGAGTTTATAGGTACAGGTGCTCCCTCTTCCAGGTTTCTTCCAGTGTGGAGGCCTTTGAGGGGAGGCTGCTGCTTGTCTGGAAGTGATGGTTTAGTCCAACCAAAGTTATTTGGGTTCAGGTGAAGGTATTACACTGAAATCCTGCAGCCTGTCACAAGAGTCAGACTTACTGACCCAGTGCTCTGGGCTGTTGTTAAACCTCATGGCTCCTGGAGAAGTAATAAGGGCAGGAGTCTCTTCTAACACATTGGAAAGAAATATAAAACATTTTTAAGTAGATATATTCAAATGCCCGTGGCAATTTGATCTTTTGGTATTAAGTATTGCCAAACTCTCTTTAGTCAGCCTGCCTCTGCAGCTGTTTCATAGGGAAGCTGGGATAGCAGTGCTCTCTGTGCCTGGAAGGAACACTTTTCCTTTTTACAGCCTCTGCCCAGGTGTGTGAGAAGTTGGCTCGTTAAGTCATTCATTCATTAGAATGAATCCAGGATTGTCTCCATGGCTTGAGGTCCTTGGTCAGGCACCAGATGGGATATCAGAGCCTGGCACCTCTTGGAAATGCTCATTCAGGTTATGGAAGAGTTTTATGTTGAGGTGATAGTTTGGACTGAGTCTTTTGTGATGGGAGGATGAGTGGACTGGGCTGTTCTCAGACCCAAGTTTCATTTGGGTTCTCCTTTATAACACTTTCTATACCACAAACCCTTTTCCCACACCCCATTGCTTCCAGAAAGAGCTGCTGGGAGGGAGCACAGCAAAAGGTGGTGTTCCAGTTGCTCCGTGTTACCCAGTGAAACCTTCAGAGAGGGAATGGAGAGTGGGCACACGCTGCATATTTAAACTCTCTGGCCACAACATTGTTTCACCACCGCCTCCTCTTCCTCTTCCATATCTGACTATCACCAGCTGATTCCCTGCTAGGAATTTATGGATCTTAACACACTCCAAAATGCTTTGTCTCATTTTTTTTCCTGATGACTGTATCTTTGTCTTTCCTTGCCTCCCACCCAGTAATCTTTCTTTCACTGTCTCTCCCTCTTTTTTCTTTTGTGTGTGTTACTTTTCTCTTCCCCGAGCACATTTATAATGCCGTAGCATCAGGTGCTCGCGTGACTGTCTCTTGTGCTGCATTCCCCAGGACGTGTAAGAGATGTTTTAAAAACCTTATCTCACTGTTTACGATAGCTTGGTGCTGCTGTTTAATAAATTATGGGGATAATTGGTTTTTCAGAGTTCACATCTGCAGTGTAGTACAGCAGGGGTGTAACTGTATCTGTCTTAGCCATTTATCGCTCAGAAACACTTCGTATAAAACACTGAAATAAATGTTTTAGTAGCATAACAAATTTAAGACAAATCTTTTGTTGCAGGTTTCTGCTCTAAGCATTCCCCCTAGGAGTCAGTTTTTAGGGCCTGTTGCTGCAGCCCCATTACACAACTCCAGAGATTCCCGGTGAGGTCCTTGGGGTTTGTATTGCCCATATCTCAGAGTGCTGAAATCATCTGGTCCCCGTGTGGCAGAGAGAACCCTTTCACTCAGATACTTCCTCGCAGTGTCCCAGTAGCTGCAGATGACACATTGAACCTTTGGGATAGCTGGGAGCTGGGGTGTCATATGGGAGCAAGAAAGATGGCAGTGGACAAGATCAAAAGTACCATCTCCAGTGCAGCCCAAGCACAGGGTGCTGACCAGGAAGCTCTACAAGGGGTGTAAGCGTCTCATCATTGGTCAGTGTATGAAGAGAGACTACATCCTCTCCCAAAAACTTTGCATGACTTCATAATATGGGCTTGCTGTCCTGTGTAGTATCCTCACCAAACCTACTGAGATTTTTTCCTGTCTTTTGCCGTATCTACAGACATACCCAGTCTGCACTCGCATTCCTTCCTGAATCATGTCCACACCCCTGATTTATTTCACCCTTTTGATTCTTCAAATCCGTCTGAAATGGAGCCACTGAAACAAATAAACCTATTCTGCCTGCCTTCCCAAGAGAGACGCTCTCCCAAGGAAAGCCACTCCTCTAATAGAGGCCTGGAGCATGAGAGGGTGTTGCTTGAGTGGTAACCTGGGTTTTTCACTCTTCTCTAGGTACAGAGGGAAGACTTACAGGGCAACTGTTAAGATTGTGCGGACGTCGGATCAGGTGGCGGATTTCTGCAGGAGGGTCTGTGCCAAGCTGGAGTGCTGCCCCAACCTGTTCAGCCCTGTGCTGGTGGCTGAAGTCTGCCCCGAGAACTGCTCCATTCACACTAAAACCAAGTACAGTGAGTACTGGCCAGAATGCTTCTTGGTGCCAGCTGGGAATCAGAGCAGTGTGTGATGAAGAACAGGAGTTGTGTAATACTGTTAATACTGGTATTGCTGTGTAATATTGTTAATACTGATTAGGATTCATCTGATCTAAGAGCAGTTATTTAATCCTGACCAGGCCACCACACGTTCCTTTAGTATTCTGAACAGAGAAACAGGGATCTCCAGGAAACCATCCATCTCACTCCACCCAAATGTATCTGTTTGGAAGTCATTAATTTTTGGAAGTCTTGACTTTTCTTCATAATTGAAGTTAACATGAAGAGCACATAAAAGGAACCTGCAGTAGTAAGATGAGGTTTAAACTGCTCTATCTGAGACAGCTTTGTTAGGTGAGATCAGTCCTGTCCAACCCACTGACGTGTTTTTGGCACATGCAGCAGCACAAGGCAGTATCACGATGCTGAGGTGGTGGAAGGAGTTTGGGAGCATTAACTCTCTCTGCTCAGGGTGTTTAATATTTAAAAATGTTCCTGCCCGTATAGGAAGGCTGCTGTTAGGCATGTGTTCAGCACTTTTTGTTGTCAGTGTTACTGATGTTATTGGCTCTTTAAACAGGTCAGGAAATTGGAAGTGAGTGCTGTCCTTCTTCCATAAAGACTGCAAAAAGCAATATGTGTGATTTAAGGCAATTATCTTCTTGGTGGTCGCAGAGTAGAAGGAGAAAGAGGCTCAGGGAGATACTCAGATCACTTAGGATGGGTTTCTGTAGAAGACTACACTTAAGCTAGACTCCTGCTGGTAGGAAATGGAGAGTTGGAGGAGTGCAGCTGGGGGAGCTCCAGCTGAGATGGTGTCATCTCAAAGCTGATGGTGGTATGTGGGTGGATGAATTGTTCCTCAAAACTCAGTTGATTTGATGAACAACTCGTTCAGTTCTGAACTTTGACATGGGTGCCAAGTGCCGTTTCAGTTGTCCTGGGATACCCTGGCTGGTAAAGGGCAGAGTATCTTTCACCCCCAGAGCATGTCAAAATGCATTTAACAACAAGCACCCAGTGTAAACTCAGAGGACTCTTGCATCCTTAACTTCAACTTGGGCCACAAAATATTTGAAGGCAATAAAAACCTGTTCCTCTGGGTGTGATTGAGGATTGCTGGCCCTGTCCACTTTCTGCTGAAAACATTAGCAAGTGAAAGTGTGTCTAAGGCTGTTAAATGACAAAGAATTGCATTGGATCAGAGCTGAAACACACTGGCCTCTCTCCCTCCAAATCACTGCTCAGCTTTGTGGAAGCTTTGCCTAAACACATATTGTTAAATTCTGATTTCTTCACTCATCATCAATAAATCTGGATACATAAGAGCTGTAACACTCTGTGCTGGTCCAACATGACATCTTATATTTACACTGGACGTTTTTTCCCATATCCATGTATTTTAAAGTTTAAAGTGCACCTAGAGTGCAGTCCTGAATCTGTAGCGAGAAGCAAGCCAAGGTTTCCTTCCTTCGGTGGTTAAAGTTTTTTATGGGCATTTTGCTTCATTTCTCCAGCCTATTACTATGGGAAGAGGAAAAAAATCATTAAGCCACCAATTGGGGAAAATAACAACATGAAAAGTGGTCATGTCAAGCCAGCCAGACGCAGGAAAAGGCGGAAATCCATCTTTGTGCAGAAGAAAAGGAGGTCATCAGCTGTTGACTCGAATGCTGCAGGCTCTGCAGAGGTAGGTGTTGCACTGGGATAAATCAGCAGAAGCCCCTTGGTGCTTTTTTTGTCCCCCATTCTGCATTTTCCCACTGTGGGGTATCTCAGCACACCCAAACACTTCCATTTTCTTAATTTTCTGTTTTGAATCCTTTCCGTGCTACTCTGTTCTTCTAACATCAGACTGGTTTTATTGGGACACTTTGGGGATTTTTACCTTGTCCATTTTAGAGTCAGCAAACAGATTTTTTGCTCCCACCTTCCTAATGCTCACTTACTAACATCCTGCCTAATATTATATCTTTGTTTTCTTTTGCTTCCTTGTAAGCAGGCAGATGAGCCTGTTAGATGCTTTTCACAGCATCTACCAGAGTAAAGGAGTTCTGTGATTCTAGGATCTCCAAATATTATAATAAATAAAAATAGCTCATGAGCCATTTTGGTTTCAAGGGATTTTATTTTTTCATTTAATATTGGTAATATTTTTTGGCTCCTACCATGAAGCAATAGTAGCTCTAGGAGCTTTAGAACACAAGCAAATGGTTTGTGTCCCAAATACAGGGTATTTGAGGTATTTGATACAACAGGGTCTCAGCTTCAGCAGTGATTCGTGTCCAAATGCAATCTGGAGCAGAACAAGTTCTATGTGGATTGTTTCTGGGTGGTTTTCCCGTGATGGCAATAACAAAGTTCATGTGTGGTTTCCCTTCCTCAGCTGAGTAGCAGTGATTGCAGCTTTGTGCAATGTGAAATAAAAATGATTTACCTCAATTCCCTCTGCTTGGGCTGGAGGGGGTTATTTTACTCGGCTTTCAGTTGATTGCTCGCGTCCTCATGGCTTGGTCCTCATTTAGGTGTAGTTCTGCTTCATTTCCTCGGATTATACCTGCGTCAGAGGAACTTTAACTTGAGCCTAAATCAACCATTAGCCAAGTTTTTCAGCTGCTACAACTACCTTTGTCTAAAACCCCTCTTTCACTTGAGACCTGAGCATATGGCTTGGATGCATGCTCACACTTTGATCAGAGCTAAGCTGTCGAAGCCATTTGGGCAGCTTATGTATATATAGAGTTGAAAATGCACAGTTTCCATCAGTTGGTGTGTGCTTGCAAGCTCTGTGTGACAGAAATAACGAGAAGCTGGTATAATATCCTTTAAATGGAAATTTGTGCCTCCCCCTTCAGCAGTTAGGTGTTGGGCTGAAAGTAGGGAAATCTGGGTGAATTCTTCTCCCCTGGGTTTTACAGAAATGTCGGCTAAGAAATCAAGTGCTTGATTTAGTACTGGTACATCTAGATATTTTTAAAAGGCACAAGAATTTCCTTCCTTTCGACATCAGTAACACCCACGACAATTCGAAGCAACGTGAAGGTATAAATTCCAGCCTGTTTCTGATCTTATTTCATCTCGAGCAACCTGAGTTTCATTTTATGCCCTCAGAATTTTCCATCTCCCCTCGTCCTCCTCATCTGCAGTGCCACAGGTTTTGAGGTACCAGCCCAATAGAGAAACATCTCATGCCAGATGAGTTATTGCTGTTGACCTTTCGCTGGAAGAAGAAAAAGGATTTTCCGTCGTGTTTTTTTTTTTTTCCCTTCTACATTTCGTAACAAAATCTAAGTCGAGGGTTAATTTACTTATCACTGTAATGAAAACGAGGTAATTGGGTTACAGTAAATGTTACCGTGGACCAGCGTGGTCGCGGGCATGCAGTTTGACCGGGAGCCTTTTGGTTTGCCGCGGGATTAATCTCTGAGCGCTGTTCCTCTGGCGCAGGAGAGCGAAGACGACGAGCCGGACGCGATGGAGGATGAGACGGGAAGCGAGGAGACCAGCTCGGAGCTCCGGGATGACCAGACGGACACGTCCTCGGCCGAGGTGCCCTCGGCCAGGCCCCGGCGAGCCGTCACCCTGCGGAGCAGCACCGAGTCGGACAGACCCCCCGCCACGGAGAGAGCCCGGCGGAGCCGGAGACCTCAGCCCCACTCCTACAGCGAGGCAGAGAAGTGCTCGCAGGTCAAGGAAGTGAGTGTGTCCGTAGGCTTCATCCCCAATTAACAGCAGTATTCTTCCTAAATTAACCATCAGGAATATGCTGAGCTGGAAGGGATCCACAGGGATCATCGAATCCAGCCCTTAGACCTGCAGAGGGACCATCCCCAGGGGTCACACCATGTGCCCCAGAGGATTGTCCAAATGCTTACTGAGCTTTGCCAGCCTTGGTGCTGTAACCACTGCCCTGGGGAGCCTGTTCAGTGCCCAGCCACCTTCTGGGTGAAGAACCTTTTTCTAATATCCAACCTAAACCTGCCCTGCCACAACTCCAGGCCATTCCCTTGTCCCCTGTCCCTGGTCCCCACAGAGCAGAGCTCAGTGCCTGCCTCTTCTCTTCCCTTCACGAGGAAGTTGTAACTGCAATGAGGTGTCCCCTCAGTCTCCTCTTCTCCAGCTGAACACACCAAGTGCCCTCAGCCGCTCCTCACACGGCTTCCCCTCAAGGCCCTTCACCATCCTCGTTGCCCTCCTTTGGACACTCTCTAAGGGCTTAATACCTTTCTTAATATTGCAGTGACCAAAAGCTGCCATAATATTCAAAATTCAAGGTGAGGCCACACCAGTGCAGTGCCAAACCTTCCTCATCTGAGGAGGGCAGCCCTGCGCTGGTTCTCCACACAAGGTAGTTTGCTTTATGAAAGCTTTTGGTGTTTTTTTGCTTGTAGGAAATTAAGCAAGAAGAGGAAGAGAAGCTTGTCCTGGACAGTAACCCACTGGAGTGGACTGTGACGGATGTTGTGAGGTTTATTAAACTCACCGACTGTGCACCCCTTGCCAAAATATTTCAGGAGCAGGTAGAAGTCTTAATGTAACTTGTCTCTTTGTGTCTGTGGTGTCTGTTCAAATCATAGCACATACCACCTTGATAGCTGGGCCTGGGGCTTTGATAAAGATATTATGAACAAACTTTAGATCTCTTCAGGCCAAATTATAGCCCAGATTTGGGCATGGCATGAAAACCCTTAGAAACTTGGGTCAGATCCTTGCCAGATCCTCAGAGGGATCAGAAACTCAATAGAATGAGTCCTGAGCAGGAGGTTTAGACGCTTCGTGCCAAGGTCCACAGTGCCATTTTGGTATCACGTAGGTAAGCATCTCGGTGTAAAACAAGTAGGGATTATCTGATACATAGCAAGCTTTCTCCTGGCCACATGGGTTCCACCCTGTTTCAAAGTATTTACCTGGGAACCAGAAAAATGCTGCTTAAACCTGAAAGTGGCCGGAATTTTTTTCATTAACACCCGGATGCCTTGAGTATGCAGACACCTGATTGCTCACTGCATTCCTCTGGAGGTTTTCCAGTCAGGCCCTTGGAGGACCTGATTTTAGGAGATGGCAGTCATCTCCCCATTAAGCAGAAAGGTTTGCAGGAGGGAATACTCTTCATCTCAGGCCAGTGTGAATGGTTAACATTTATATGGAAAGAGACATTCCTTGGCTAATGAGTAGCAGCCACCGCTGAAAATGAAGGGCAGAGCTAACAAATCATAGTTAGGGAGAAACAAGTGTGGCTAATTAGGCCATGGCTGGTGGCAGTCAGTGGTATGGCCAACTACACGTTGAACTGCCTCTGATTCTTCACCAGGAATAACTCTGTACCTGAGGCAGCTGCTTTGACTGGGAGAAGGTGAAGTGTGACCAAGGCTGAGACTCTCCATAGCAGGATGGTGCAGTCACTGTGTCACAGTGTGCTCCAACCATTTGTTAATAAGCCTGGAATAACGCCAGGGCTTGAAAACCAACCCTCCCTCTCCTTTGCCAGAGAGTTTTATAAGGACTTTAATCAAACACAAATGACTGGAGCTTTTCCTTGTGAAGCTGTGGTGCAGTGGGCCATGCCACGAAGCTTGAGTGGAGGAAGAGCCTTAGCCATGGACAGTCCTGATCAAAGCAGCACTTAAAGTGTCCAAATCCTCCCTGTGTCCAATGCTGACTAATCAGGGCTGTGCTGGGGAGTTTGCATTGACTGTGAGTTGCTGTGCTTAGACTCTGGTCCTCCCTAAGAAGTAAAAAGGAATTTTGTTACCTTCTTGTCTTCTTCTGAGTCCTTTAAAGAATAAAGAGGATTTGAGCTCCTCAATTAAGAAAGGGATCATAAAGCCAGGAGTAGTGCCCCAAATAAATTGCTCATCTGGGGTGCTAGCTCACGGAATTTGGTGCACAGGGAAAGACATGACCTCCAGAGTTCCCTTCCAGTGTACACCATTCTGGGACACTGGAGGCTGCAAGGGCTCCAGGTGGTCCAGACCCCTTTCTGTCTTGGTCATTCAGTGGCTGAAGTGGAACAAGGCAGGTCCTGGGTGGATCAGGGGACATGGCGTGGAAAAAGTTACAGAAAGAAACCTGTGCTGAGCAAATCATGGGCCAGAGGAGCTGGGGAAAGGGTCTGACTTGGCAGAGGACCATCATCAGTTTCTCCATTCAGCTCCCTCTGTGTCTCCTGGTGTCCTCTCTGCAGCCTCCCCCTTGTTTCAGTTCCTCAGGCATAAAATGGGACTGATCAAGTCTCTGTGGACCCTACAGGGTTTCTTTAGAAGGTGATCCCTCATTTCAGCAGCTGGCAGGCTTTTCCCAAACTGGAAGGTGAAAGAGCCTATGAAGACACATTAGACAACTTCTGGAAAAGCATGATGTATCCCAGAGAAAGTAGATGGGCAGCACCAAAGTGGGAAAAAAGGGCAGAGCATTTAATTTTTGGGGTAAACTGCCTTTCTTTGCTTCTCCAAACTTGGTTATACTTTCTGCCTCAAGAGTCCATTAAAAAAAAACAGAACAAAACACAAAACCACATTTTCCCTGTCTTTTCTTCCCCAGGACATCGATGGCCAAGCCCTTCTGTTGCTGACACTGCCCACGGTGCAGGAGTGCATGGAGCTGAAACTTGGTCCAGCCATCAAACTGTGCCACCAGATCGAGCGAGTAAAAGTTGCTTTCTATGCACAATATGCCAACTGACTGCACTTCTCCACTTCTTTCTGTCCTCCCTCTTGTTCCCTCGCTTTTTTTTAACATTTCAACCAGCTCGAGGGGTGTTTTTTTCCCATATCCCATTTCTTTTCCAAGAACACGCGGGATTGGAAGCACTGGGAATTAATCTGAAAGGGGAAGGGAAAACAAACAGAAAGGAGAACTAGCAACAAATGGGACTATTCTTTCTGTACTTGTAAAGCACACCGAGAGACTGCTGGCACCTCTCCTCAGGAGCCTCACCAACCTGTCACCCAGTGGTGCAGGGCCAGCACGGATCAGATGGTTTGTCGTCCTCAAAACAAACCTGCTCGTGGCAGACACACTCCCAAGGGAGAAGGGTCAGACACTTCCAGATGGTGATGGTTTGTCTAAGCCAATTTTTGAACATGAACATTTATTTTGGCCAACTCTTGGCGCGCTTCTTTCATATTGAAATGTAAGTGATCGTTTGTAGCATCACCTGGGGGTTTACTGCAAATTTGATCTTGGTGATCAATGGGCTTTTTTTTTTTTTTTTTTTTTTCCCTCCTGCCTCTCCAGTTTTACAAAAGGACAAAGTGTTACACCAGTTGTAAGCTGTGTTATTCCTGAGTGATTTGTGAAAGAGGACTCAACCCATGGTCTCTACAGTATCAGACAAAGATGCAGCAAACTGGCAGGGATGACACAAGACCTGGTGTGCAGTGGCACATCCTGAGCCGCGCTGGCTCTGCACAATAAGCTGAATGTCTCTGTGATGGCATCTGTACAATACTCCATTCTTGTACAGGAACATGAAAGCTTTCATAGTCAAGCCCATCCTCTTAAATCCAAGTCAATTCAAAGACCTGACTTTGAGCCCCACAGGGTGAAAAAAAGAAAAAAGAGTGTTCAGATTTAATGATGAGACTGTTGAGGGAATGCTGGTTTCATTTGCATCTCCATGAATCTGGTTGCTGGGTGGGAATAAAAAGCATCAATCTTTTCAGGCTTTGTAACTGTGGTGTTTAGGATCCAATCAAACATGGTCTATATTTAATGACTTCACCTGGCACTTAGTGCTGTGTTTTAGTTGACAAGGTGGTGATCACTCAGAGGTTGGACTCAATAATCTTGAAGGTTTTTTCCAACCTTAATGATTCTGTGTTTCTTTATAAAGCCCCCTGGGAGCCCCCGGTGGTGTAGAGGAAAACACACTGCACTGTCACTGCAGAGACCCGGGTTCGATTCCCTGTCGGGGCCCCTCCCCGGGCAGATGGAGCTCGTTAGCCCGTAAGGGAATCCATCTACGTCCTGAGGACCTCGCTGCCACCGTCCAAGCGTGCTTGGCCCCGGCAGATGAACCTCAGGATTAAAGGGTGGGCTCAGTTCCGCGCACACTGTGTCTCACCTAAAAAATCCAATGCGCAGGCTGGAAGGTGGAAAGACCTTCCCTGGTTCTTCGTTCGCGAAGAGACTGGCCATTATCATTTATTTATAAAGCCCCCAGAGTGTCCAGTGCCACCCTGGGTAGTGAAACTGGGGGCTTGCTTCATGCCAAGCAGGGTAAAACACCAGAGAGACTGAGGAAAGGGGTTGGACACCTTAGGTTTGCCTCAGTTGTGTTTCTGTTCTTATCCCATTTACTTTTTAGGTGTGTATGACCCCATTAGTGACACCTGTTGAGCTTGAATTTTCTGTAACTCAGCAGAGGTTGGTGACATCACAGGGATGAGAAGTTCTCCCAAAAAACCAAACTGGGATCATGACTGAATTTTGCTTTAACTTTAAGGTGCAAATGAATCCCACCCTCCAGAAGTGGTTCATGCTGAGTTTTAGCCTGTTTTCATAGGAAACCACTGTCATTGGCAGACTTTTGTTCTCACACCATAAACAGACCCCTGTTCCCTGGCCTCAGGGAAATCAGCTTGGAAGTTATACACAACTCTGTGACAATGCCCTAATGCCAAAGCCCACTCAGTGAAAACCTCTTCAGAAGGAAATGTCACTTCTAGCCCTAAATGTGAAGCC
>NW_020956173.1:460705-463259 GCF_003031625.1 Empidonax traillii | reverse complement strand
GAAACCACTGTCATTGGCAGACTTTTGTTCTCACACCATAAACAGACCCCTGTTCCCTGGCCTCAGGGAAATCAGCTTGGAAGTTATACACAACTCTGTGACAATGCCCTAATGCCAAAGCCCACTCAGTGAAAACCTCTTCAGAAGGAAATGTCACTTCTAGCCCTAAATGTGAAGCCAGTGCTTATGTCCAGATAACCCTCATTTCAAGCACATCTCATATGGTGACAGCAGATTTGGATCAGAGAGTCCTGCTGATCATCCTGTGCTCTGAAGAACCTCCTGACCGACACCAAACTGCAGCTGCTGTGTTCTCCCTCATCAGTTTTCCTTAAATCCTTTGGAGTGAAGGGGGAACCTTCAGAAATAAATGTTCTGGACTGCATTGGAATCTGCCCCAGAGGGTGTGTTAAGAAGTATTGACTCTTGTTTGCCGTGTGTCTGAGTTTCCTGATTTGCCACTTGAGGAATGTTATGGGTGCAACTGCTGCAGGCTGGGCCAGATCCTGCCAACTCCTGAGACTTCATCAGAAATGTTTTTGCATGGGAGATCAGCAGGACTGGATCTGTTCTCAGCTGTTGCTTTGTGCTGAAGATCCTGTTCAAGTTTTAGCCAACTCAAGGGAGTAGCAGTTGCCTCTGAGATTTTTTTTTTCTCAGAAATCAGGAATAAGGTTCTGTAATGGGGCAGACATCAAAAAACTAGGTTTCAGACTGGATTTACTACTGACAGTAGCAGAGAAATGTGTCAATGCAACTGGTTTGAAAACCACTTTGCATCCCTCTCAGGGTCCCTAAAAACGCTGCTCCTTGTTTCGTTCCTGAAGACAAAAGGATTGGACAAAATGAGAGCACAGCTGAGAAGATCAGGGAGGTTGCTTCTCCCAGCTCCTCCTTCCTTCAGCCCAGTCCTGCTGTTACCTCTGTCAGCAGGAGAGAATTCTGTCAGGAGAACTGGCGTGTGAGGACATTTCAAGGAAGGGAGAGCAGAGTGGCTGTTTGTTAAACAGCATCCCAGCACCGATCCTTTACTTGCCACATCCACCTTCTTCTGAGCATCCTCTGCTGCTCCGATGTTCTTGGAGTTTCTTGCCTCTGGGATTTGTCAAGAGACATTCAGTGCTTTCTGAGACACGTTGCAAAAATGTCGTAGCTTCTTTCCTCCATCAGCCTTGTAACTGTAGATATTCCTTTGGCAGCTAATTACTCGTGGAGGCAAAACTGGGGAGCAGACAGACACAGACTCTGAGAGCAACCAGCTCTGATGCTGGCTGAGTAGGGAATGGATGAAGCATTGAGCCGAGAACATGGGAATCTTTACTGATTGTTCAGGGAAGCTAAACCGTATTTAAAACTCACCTATTAAACAACAACAACAAAAAAGAGTTTCAATTTTATCTTGCTCTGGCTCTTTTATTTCCTCAGGTTTCTTTGTTCTCACAATTTGTCACCACGTTTATCACTCTCTGTCCTTTCAGAGAAGCTGAAAACCTGAAATCTAAGTTACCTCGGGTGGTAAATGCTTTACTATTTCTTTTTAGTCTGCGGGTTGGGAAGAAATGTGGGATTGGGGTACTGTTGTCTGTTGTACCGATTGCTTTCCAGAAAAGCTGAAGCTGAATTTCTTGGGCAGTTTCTTACAAAAGTGGAAAGTGGATGGTGTGTAGTTTAACTGGACAAGTATGCTTGGATTGAGCAGAGATCAGAAGGAACTAATTACTCTTGCCTGGACTTCATTTCAATTCTGCAACATTAGTAAGGCTTTGGAGTAATGTATTTCAAAAGAAATGATGGAAACCTGATCCTCCTGGGGTAAAATATCACTTTGCTTTGCAATGTAGAAGTATAAACCACTGGAAGTGTGGGTTTTTCTGGTCCAGACCTGATTCTGAGTTAAATTTTCAGAGCTGGTGCACCTTCACAGGTACACTGATATTAGTGATGCCCAGAAAAGAGCAGATAAAAAAAAAACTGTTTAGTCAAAGTTTTATGTCTAAAGCAGCAAGGTATTTATTGATTAACAGCCGGGCAGCCTGCCAGCTCGTGCTGGGAAAACAGGCTCCAAGTTGGTTAGGTTAGAATGAGTATTTTATACAGGTTTGGCAATGATTACAACATAATCACATACATATTCATATTGTTACAACATAAATTACAATATTCATAACAGGTGGAGTTAGGGGTGGAGATTGAGGCGTGGTTTCCATTTTGAGGAATATTTTGGTGGGAGTTCCTGTTTGCCTTCATCCTGGGGGTTGCTTTTTTAATCCTCATCCTCGCCTGACCTCGGGGACCTTTCGTTCTTTCTATTGTTTTCATGTTCTGATCACTCAGCCTTCAAGAAAGTCTTGGCTTGGGGCCTATAACACCCATTGAGATGTCACCCTGGCTCCTCTGGATGAGATTTATGGGCGCTGGGTTCTTTGTTCTATGTATCTGTAAATATTTCAGGTCTGCAGAACTGGTACAGAACAAGATCTCCTTTGAGCAAGGTAGAGAAATGGGGGGGGGGGGAGAACAGTGGGCCCCTGCAGCAAGATGCTTCAGTTAACCC
>NW_020956173.1:457734-460684 GCF_003031625.1 Empidonax traillii | reverse complement strand
GAAACCACTGTCATTGGCAGACTTTTGTTCTCACACCATAAACAGACCCCTGTTCCCTGGCCTCAGGGAAATCAGCTTGGAAGTTATACACAACTCTGTGACAATGCCCTAATGCCAAAGCCCACTCAGTGAAAACCTCTTCAGAAGGAAATGTCACTTCTAGCCCTAAATGTGAAGCCAGTGCTTATGGCCAGATAACCCTCACCTCAAGCACATCCCATATGGTGACAGCAGACTTGGATCAGAGAGTCATGCTGACCATCCTGTGCTCAGAAGAACCTCCTGACCGACACCAAACTGCAGCTGCTGTGTTCTCCCTCATCAGTTTTCCTTAAATCCTTTGGAGTGAAGGGGGAACCTTCAGAAATAAATGTTCTGGACTGCATTGGAATCTGCCCCAGTGGGTGTGCTAAGAAGTATTGACTCTTGTTTGCCGTGTGTCTGAGTTTCCTGATTTGCCACTTGAGGAATGTGATGGGTGCAACTGCTGCAGGCTGGGCCAGATCCTGCCAACTCCTGAGACTTCATCAGAAATGTTTTTACATGGGAGATCAGCAGGACTGGATCTGTTCTCAGCTGTTGCTTTGTGCTGAAGATCCTGTTCAAGTTTTAGCCAACTCAAGGGAGTAGCAGTTGCCTCTGAATCAAATGGTGATTTTTTTTTTTTATTTCTCAGAAACCCAGGAATAAGGTTCTGTAGTGGGGCAGACATCAAAAAACTGAGTTTCAGACTGGATTTCCTACTGACAGTAGCAGAGAAATGTGTCAATGCAACTGGTTTGAAAACCACTTTGGATCCCTCTCAGGGTCCCTAAAAACGCTGCTCCTTGTTTCATTTCTGAAGACAAAAGGATTGGACAAAATGAGAGCACAGCTGAGAAGATCAGGGAGGTTGCTTCTCCCAGCTCCTCCTTCCTTCAGCCCAGTCCTGCTGTTACCTCTGTCAGCAGGAGAGAATTCTGTCAGGAGAGCTGGCGTGTGAGGACATTTCAAGGAAGGGAGAGCAGAGTGGCTGTTTGTTAAACAGCATCCCAGCACCGATCCTTTACTTGCCACATCCACCTTCTTCTGAGCATCCTCTGCTGCTCCGATGTTCTTGGAGTTTCTTGCCTCTGGGATTTGTCAAGAGACATTTAACGCTTTCTGGGACATGTTGCAAAAATGTCGTAGCTTCTTTCCTCCATCAGCCTTGTAACTGTAGATATTCCTTTGGCAGCTAATTACTCGTGGAGGCAAAACTGGGGAGCAGACACAGACTCTGAGAGCAACCAGCTCTGATGCTGGCTGAGTAGGGAATGGATGAAGCATTGAGCCGAGAACATGGGAATCTTTACTGATTGTTCAGGGAAGCTAAACCATATTTAAAACTCGCCTATTAAACAACAACAACAAAAAAGAGTTTCAATTTTATCTTGCTCTGGCTCTTTTATTTCCTCAGGTTTCTTTGTCCTCACAATTTGTCTTTCAGTGTCACCTCGTTTATCACTCTCTGTCCTTTCAGAGAAGCTGAAAACCTGAAATCTAAGTTACCTTGGGTGGTAAATGCTTTACTATTTCTTTTTAGTCTGCAGGTTGGGAAGAAATGTGGGATTAGGGTACTGTTGTCTGTTGCACTGATTGCTTTTCAGAAAAGCTGAAGCTGAATTTCTTGGGCAGTTTCTTACAAAAGTGGAAAGTGGATGGTGTGTAGTTTAACTGGACAAGTATGCTTGGATTGAGCAGAGATCAGAAGGAACTAATTACTCTTGCCTGGACTTCATTTCAATTCTGCAACATTACTAAGGCTTTGGAGTAATGTATTTCAAAGGAAATGATGGAAACCTGATCCTCCTGGGGTAAAATATCACTTTGCTTTGCAATGTAGAAGTATAAACCACTGGAAGTGTGGGTTTTTCTGGTCCAGACCTGATTCTGAGTTAAATTTTCAGAGCTGGTGCACCTTCACAGGTACACTGATATTAGACAGTGGCATCTTCTCTGTTCTGAATTTGGCATCCAGGCCTGAAGTTTGTTGTGTTATCGGCTGCAAAAGTCCACAGCTGTGAAGAGCTGAACTCAGGATTGTCCAAGGCCATTGCCCGGGGCTGGGGAGCAACCCTGACTTTCCTCTTGGGCTGTTGGATGCTGAACTGCAGCACATTCACACAGATCACTCTTCTCCCACAAGAAGGGTGGGCAGGCACCTGTTATTGGTCTCTCTTCAGGCACAGGACCAAGGATGGCTATTTCTGGAAAAAAAGCAGGGGTTTGAAGAGTGTGTGGTACCTGCCCATCCTCATTTGCACTGACTCCTTTTGAGCTTGCACTGTGAGGTTGAACAGATCCGTGGGCAGATCCCTGCTCCATTCCCAATCCTCTCAGCACTTGACTTGCCAATTCCTAGTTTTCAGGCCCAAAGCACTCATTTCTGAAATTGGATTAAAGCATTAACTTAGGGAATGTCCATGATTCCCTTTCTGGCTGTCTTGCCTTCCTCCTGCTGTCATGGGTGCTCCTCTCCTCCCTGGAGGAAAAAATGCTCTCTTTGGTTTCAGGGCACTTTTTCCTTTTTCAGCCCCAAAACACGGCTCCCATCCATACTCCCATTTTTTTCCTCAGTGCCAGGAAGACCAAACCCTGGCTTTTTTTTACCTCTCAGAGGCATGATGGCCTCTCAGCCCTGAGAAGGATTTCAGGGTCTCCAGCTCCACCGTGCTAACCGCGTGCCATAACCCTTGATAGTTTGGTCCTGTGGGGTGCAGAAACCTCCCAAAAATGCTGCGTTCCCTCAGGAAACAACAACATCCAGGCTGATGGTTGCCCACCCTGTCCTTAGTGAAGCATCTTACAGATGCATATCCTTGCTGAGATGGCCTGACCCACTGCCAGAGGTATTTGAATGCCTGTCAGGATTTGCAAAGTTTCTCACTAAATTAGACACCTGAAGCCCCTTTAATATTTCACTCTGGGC
>NW_020956173.1:377542-456677 GCF_003031625.1 Empidonax traillii | reverse complement strand
GAAACAACAACATCCAGGCTGATGGTTGCCCACCCTGTCCTTAGTGAAGCATCTTACAGATGCATATCCTTGCTGAGATGGCCTGACCCACTGCCAGAGGTATTTGAATGCCTGTCAGGATTTGCAAAGTTTCTCACTAAATTAGACACCTGAAGCCCCTTTAATATTTCACTCTGGGCAAACAGCTAATTTGCCTTAATCTGTAGAGTCACCATTCCTTGGCTTTAACCTTCAACCTTTTGCAGCCTTTTCCCCAGTCCTGCCATATGAACCTCTTTGAAGACACACCAGGCAATGCTGGGCTGCCATAATCGACATTTAATCACCTGAAGAGCCTGCCTTGGTCTTTGCAGGGCACAAAATTGAATTTGGCAGAGCTGCTGTGCCACCTCAGTGTTTTAGAAGCTCTGTGCAATCAGGCCACTTCAGATACTTCTTGCTTTTCTGGTGCAGTGCGTCTGGAAAACGATGAACTCAGACTGTTCCTCTCATTTCCAAATTCAAGTGCCAAAAGAGAAGAACACGCTGCAACTGAACACTATTAAAACCAGCTTTATTACACATGGATAAATTTAGTCTCAAGGGCTCCATTTTGGTGCTAAGATATGTCACGCTGTATTTTCCATTGCTTGGGATTACAAAGCTGATTCCCTTCTCCAGGAAATATTTTTCTGTAATCTGCAAGGTCTTGAATATTAGGATTTTTTATTTTTTTTTTAATTGGGACTGTACACTTTTTAACTCAGATACACTCAACAAATACCCCCTCACCTCCAATCCTGTGAGTTTTGGAGATGTTTTATACAGTATATTTATGTAAAAACTCTTTCAGAATGTGGATGCATGTATATTTTCTCCTCAGCAGTATTCTTCATCACATCAGCTGACCCAGAACTAAAGGAATCTGTTACTCAGGATTTGATCCAGAAATAACTGAGGTTAGTGTTAGGGCCCTCAGAAATGGGTGGGCTGTGGGACCAAGTCTTCACCAATTTTTTTTCGCTTAAAAGTCAAAAAGCCTGCACTTAATTATCAGAAAATTTAAATGCCTCCTGCTTCTAGTAGGCAGAAATCCAGCTGCAATCTGCCAGACTTCACAAGAGAGGGCTTATGTCCTTAGGTGCTCGTGAACTCCCAATAAAGGAGCAGAAGCTTTTAATGTTCTCATTTATGCTTTGGTACAATACCCCAGCAAGAAGTATAAATGATCTTAATGGCTGCCTGTAGAATATGAGCCAGTCATCAAAGATGAGGGTTTTACAGCCCAGCAGTCCTTTAAATGTCAGCTGTCCTGCAGAAGAAGAGTGGTTTTGCAGTGGTTTGGTGCCGTGCGCGGGAATTCTCTCACAGGGGACGCTGAACCGCACAAACCCAACGTGGGTCATAATTTTAAATACTTGTGGACTTTCTTTCTTTTAGTCTCTTATGTTAATTTTTTTGCAATGAAAAAAGGTAAGTCTTGATGACTGCCAAGGATGTGGGAGAGGGGAGGGTGGGATTTAGGAAGGAGAGAGGTATCTTTGTGGGGAGGGACCTCTCACAACAGAGAAGCACAGCTGCGGCCCATGAGCATCATTCCTGGAAAGCTCTTCTGAGCCTTTTTCACAGCAAAGATGTTTCGAGCCCCTAGAGGGGCCAGGTGAGAGGAAGGAAAGAAACTGGCTTGAGACTCGGAGCTACAATGCTGAAAGGTTCATATTTTGTTTTCCCAGTGGAGATACAGAAATTTGGTTCAGATGTCTCCAGGCCCCGTGGCTGGATAGTAGGAGAAATCAGTCTTGCTTCCTTGTACCTGGCTCCTGAGTGTCTTCTGGGTTTTTGGGGGCTGAGGAACCTCCTCTTGCACCTTTCAGACCTCCATATTAAATACTGGGCTAACACTTGAGCTCTGTCCCATAGGAAAGGGTGACAGTGCCCTGAGTTCAGGTTGTGGGTCTACAAAATACTGTGTGTTAGGATGTAACAGGATGAAAAAGCTCTTTCCTGGGGCACTCTACCTGCTTCTTGTTGCTCCAGTCTCACTGGGCATTGTGGACTTACAAATGTCCATAATTTATACATTATAAATAAATGTATGCATCAAATTTCCCAATCCCTGTTCTGCCAGACCTGGTCAGGATGTGCCAACATGTGCAGTTATTCCAGCAGCCTTCACCTGTGTGGTCCAACAGAGGTGAAACTCCCAAGTGCAGGCTTTGAGGGGAGTTGAGTCTTTTCATGTGCCATGGTAGGACAAGGCAAGCACTTGAACCCTCCTGTCCCTTACGGAATGGCAGAAATTTGCTCCACAACCAGCAGTTTATGGTCCTTTTGTGGTGGTGCACGTTGGAAACCCTTGAATTGTTTTGAATTACAGTTTGTACTGAAAGTTTGACTTACAATTTGTGTACATAAATCCCTTTGGTGTGTAACAAATACGTATGTGTGTGTATATAAATGTATATATATGTGTGTGTATATGTATGTGTATATATATATACATATAAATCAATCAATGCTGGTGTTTTTACTTTTTAAAGTTCACAAGGCGAAGGCCATGTTGTTAGTTTGCTGTAAGATTCTATTCTGTATATATGTTTTCATGTAAATAAGTGAAAATCTATATTCAGAGTTATATTTTAATTTTTATTCAGAATTAAATAAATCCCCTTTTTACTTGAAACGATTGTAAGCCACGTTGTTAATAAAGTAAGAATAAATCATCTGTCTCTCCAGCGTAGTTTTTTGTTTAGCTGGGCTGTATTTTGATGTATTTGTGGGCTCTGCATGGTCCACAAAAAGCCCTGATGAATGTGCCCAAGCTGCCTGGACCTCACTAAACCCCCATACCTCCAGGGAGGTACAACACAGACTCCCTGGCTCAGCACTCCATAAATGCCAAGCCTCAGGGTTTGGGTTTATGTGCCTGCAAGTTCTTCCCAGAAGCAGTATGGGAGACCATGAAACAAGAACGACACAAGAGTATCAAAAGACCTTTTAGGAGGGTGATAGGGATCAGGGTGAAAGACAGGAATGAAGGTGAGGCAACAAGCAACAGGAAAAGAATGGTTTGGGGACAGAGGAGCTGATGGTGGCAGTACAAGCACTACATCAGGGCCACAGCACATGGAGTAGAGGCACAAAATACAGCTTCTGCAGGTACACAGCAGTCGTGGAACATGGGCAAAGCCATCCTGCAGTGGTGGAAAAGAGCTGTTTGTTCATTCCAAAGGGTGAGCTGCAGAGATGTCGACATGCTTTGCAAAACAAAACCTTGTGTTTCTTACGTCTCATATACCATTTTCTCTGCAGTTGTAAGATGTGTTGAGGAGCTTAAGCTCCAGCTTTGCAAGTTATCTCTTCTTACAGACCTCTCAGTGGCATCCTGAGTCCTGCTGTGAAGGTCTCTGTGGGGCCAAGTTGGCTACCGAGCTTTTCTTATTGACCTCATTACACCCCCCCCCCCCCATTCCCCAGTGAAAGTGGGGTGGTGCACACCCCGACAGCATCCATCGGTGGGTGCATGGGAGAAAGCGAGCACAGAATTAGATGAAAAGAACTCGGATGGCCCTTGTTTTGTTTTGGTTTTGCTCCATCAATCCCATTCTTGCGGATACAGCAGAAGGGGAGAAACAAAATCGCTCCTTCCGTCTTCCACCGTTTTTCTTATTTCACCAAGACTGGCTGCTTTTTATCAGGCAAAAATACAACAATGGGCAAGCACGGGGGTTTAGGGCACTTTGCAAAAGGACCGAGCCACTGAACAGATTGTTTTTACAATGTTAATAAAGTCTTGTGATGAAAATCCTTTGGTCTTACTCATTATAATACTGTACCACAGTCCATGCTTTGGGAGGGGCAAAGGTGCAGGTTGTCAGTGAAGTGACCTGTCCAAACAGCCTGGAGAGTAAAGAATCAGAGCAATGGGCAGTGATTTGTGTTGACAAATGGCTTGCTAGACCACAGAAGACCTCACTGAAAAGTGATGTAGAAAATGGGGAAGGATTTATAAAAGGAAATTATTCTGAGATAAATCTGATGGCGACATAAAACTAAAAGAGCAAAAGCTTGAATGGTTTATGATACTCTTCAGCATCCAGAGGTGAAGATAAATCCATGTATCTACCTGCAGCTTATTACATAGTCATTTAAAAGTAATGCAAAGGTCAGACACTGGTTTTTAAATTTCTACCCCAGCTCAGAGAACGACATGCTCAGAGCTCTGCAAAGAGCTAATTTTTGAAGAATGTAATGTGAAGTGATTATTAGTAAAAAGATGGCAAGATATTCCAACTGAGCTCCTTGAAACTAATGGCCAACACATGAAATATTGTTGCCATGTGTAATTTCCTGAGGGTGAAAAAAAAAAATCTACCAGCCAGTCTTGCTTCTGGCATCACAGGCCAGGATTTTGAAGACTCCTCCATTTTTAGTGTGTTTTTTTTTCATGTGCAATTAATTTGTGAAGGATTTCTAGATCCTTGTTTTGTTGACACAATCAAGCATTCATGGAAGTGGCATAAAAAAACCCTACAAAAATAAAGCTGGATTTTCAGGTCTCTGAGGAAACACCATCTTTCTTTTTTTTTTTTTTTTTTTGGACAGAATGAAACAAAACAAGCAGTTATATTTCATTGCTAAGGTTTCTAGACAGACTTGCAAGGCAAATAATTATTGTTTTTAATAACCATGCTGTTGCTGTTACTGCTGCTTTCGATAGCATTTTTATTGCTTTTTTAATTTCAAGATTCATGCCTTTCTGTGAAATTTAGTGGTTCTCAAAATCCCTCTACTACTACAATATTTACTTAAGTATGATACACCTCTTGCTATAGTGTCTGCACTCAATTACTGTAAGCTGATTTTATAACTACAACTCAGCTGAAGCTGTAATTATGCTGTCTTCTCTAATAAGTCATAAAATCTTAAAACCAGAGAAAAAAATAGTGCTGCAGGACACCTTGAGGTGTCAGGTTGACTGTTTCCCCTCTGCAAGGCAGGACCAATTAGACAAATCTTATTCCTATTTGGCATTTGTTTAACCTGACCTTCAGATGAGTGTCAAAATAAGACCTCCAGCAACAAGCCCTTCCCCAGCCCTTCCCAAGAATATGGAAAAAAAAAAAAAAGTGATGGCATTTGGATGATGAAGTGTAATATTCCCAGGCAAAACCACTGAGCTGATGTTGCCACTGAAGGGCCACTTCATTTTGAAAAGCTCAATATGACTAGTGATTAATGTAGCAATTAATAAAAGTAAGAGCAGAAAATGCATAGTTAAGATGGATTAGATTTCCAGTGAACAAGTGTGGCAATCACTTCCATCGGGAGTCCTGAGCTCATTATTGTGCCCACAGGTCTCAAGGAAGGTCCTCACCAGGAGGTTCAGAACGCAGAGTGACCAAAGCTTGGGATGTGGGTGATGGGGGGGTCAGGTCCATACCCAGTGAAGACAGTCTTTCCTTTGACTAAAAGAAGCTGGGAGCCAGGATGCCTCATGCCTGATGGAATAGGCAGTAGGACGGGAGGGAGTGAAGATGGAAACTGGAGAAGAGGCTGGGAATTTAATTGCAGACTGATGCACCCAGTTTGGGGAGATGTTTTCTGCCGTGATTCCTCTGAAACCCAATCCGACATTTTCAGAAATGTGTTTCCAGGTTTTGCTTCTCTTCTGGGAATGGAGTTGCTATTTGAGGTTGCTCTTTGGGGCCTTTCTCTTTACTTCCCACCTCCTCCCCCATTTAATTCCTCTAATAAGAAACAGCTTTTCTGTTTCCATTTACCATTGTTGAGCTGTGGTGTCTGCGTCTGAGAGTCTCCAGCCCACTGTGGAACACAAACCAGAATATCCAGTCTTTGCATTTCCTTAGATCGTGTTTTTATCTGATATTGAATTAACTAAAGGGCTTAATGTTCAAAGTGGTGTTTGGGGAGTTACTTGCACAAATTCTGTTATTGCTGTTAATGGGATTTGTTCAGATTGCTTTGAAGATAAGTCCCTTCATGTAGAATAGGAAAAGACACTCTAAATTATAACTTTTTTTCAGACAAATCTATCTTTAATTTTTACTGATAGAGCATTAGAGATGTGAAGCAAAGAAGCATTTGCTGCATTTTTTATAAGTATTATTGACAGGCATGTGAAGACAGGTTTGGTTCAGATAATCTAGTGGATACTTGGCTGAATTTTTAGAAGTGGAAAGAAAGGGACTTTAAGCTTTGGAATAATGATGAAATTTGGTGACATTTCAGAGAACACAGAGTTGGAAAGAAATGGTCGTAAAATATGTCCCGGACACCATGTTACAATGCAGACTGAATACTGATGGAAATCTTAGTTTGCAAAGTGAACATCTTGGTTGTACCTTCCTTAGGTATTGCTCCAAGTGAGGACACCTGTGGAAGGTGTCCCTGTCCATGGCAGAGGGTTGGAACGAGATGGTCTTTAAGATCCATTCAACCCAAACCATTCTGTGATTCCATGACCACCCTGGTTTTAAGATGTGACTAAGAGCAGAAATAGGAAAGTCTGGGCTATTCAGGCAGCCTGTGGGTAGAGGCTTGCAGCCACTAAGGGCAGAGCAGGACAGTACTAGGATAAGTGTTATTTAATTTTCAGGTGCCTTGGCAGAGAGCTTCTCACTTGAGAAGCAGGGTTGAAGCTCATGATCACCCCAGGGAATCCAAGACATGAACAGGAGGGCAAATCCAAGGAAAAGTCAGTCACACCCTCTTGAGTCATTAGCAGAACTGGCATTTTGAGGTCTCTCAGATAGTGGTAAACAACCATTTTGTGTCAACTCACTCAAGTCCCACCTGGATTTCTGCTCCTACAGGTCCACTGACTGTACCAGGTACGATCACAGGCACTTGGGCTTCCATCAGCCTTATTGAGACACCCAAATCCACACTTTCTTTGTTGTTTCTGTCTCTGAAGGAATACCTGGGGTGATAACCACACTGATCCAGGCAGCTCCTCTGAGATGGATGAGCAGTTTAATGCTCACTAACTTTTCTCAGTGCTGAGCTTGCAGTGAAGATTTGTGGGCTACTTCCATCTCAGATCCTTGCAGCCCCTATCTTTTATCTGGATAGCAAAGCTGGCAGAAGCTGTATAAATTACAGTCTTTGGAGTATTAATGGCCTGTTTCTAAATGATTAATTACAGAATATCTCTTGCATTCACAGATCAGGATTAGTGGGTCACGCAATATTATTCGACAATATCTCTTCCTCAGTCAGCCTGTTCTGGACGGAAACAGGTTCGTAGTTTCTTCAGCACAGAGGTGTGAAAAAGTTACAGGAGACAAAGAGCTGGTATGAACTTTTGTTCTTTATCTACCTGTAATAGCTACCAAAATATAGGTTTGTGGTCCATGGTAAACATGGAGCAACTTTAATGCACTTAACCCACAAGCCAAGGTTACACTGTCACCTTAGTGTTAGTGCTTCCTGCCTCAGTGAGTGGTCCCATCCTCTCCCTGTGTCACTCCTGGTTTTTCACTCGTGGTGGCATCAATATTTGGCAGTTGGGAAATTCATCTGGATAAAGACTAACCCACTTTATATGGGTTTTGTAAAGTTTGTATAAGTTAACATATATATTTTCTCTCTCAGCTGGCTCATTTTCCCAGTCTGTCTACCAGGATGCACGAGCTCTTCCGTCAGTATTTTGGGATGGGGAGAAGCAGGCACTTGTGAGGGGAAGGAGGAAAGGAAGACAGGATCATCTTTTTCAGTGGCACACTGAAAATTTGATTTACACTGGAATCAGGTACAGGAGTTGCCATAGCCCAAGAGACAAGGACAGACACTTCTTCATACCACGTGCAGGACAGGAGAGTTGTTGTGTCTCACACAGCTCATTCTCTTGACATACTGATTAGTTCCTCCATAAAATTTGACCAGTCTTTCCCCACTGACCCCATTTCAGTTTTGCCACCAGTTATCCATACTTTTCAGTTAAATTAAAGCTTGACTTTGCTCCAGTAAAAAACAAAACAAAGCAAAAACTTTGAAATTTGTAATGCCATTTCCCTCTTTCCCTCCCAAAGCATCTGAGAAGGAAGTACTCAGCTGCATCTTCAGGAATTTCTAAAAACCTGGCCCTGAGGCACTGACTGTTTAACACAAGCAAAAGCAGGTACTTTGCTAAATAAAATGGTTCCCTGATAACATAATTCCCAAGGTAGAGAGGGACAAGAGCAGGGACAGGATAAGAGACCTTAATTCTCTCCCTTTTCCAGCAGGAAGCAAGCAGAAGGAATAATTGTTAATTGCTGTTAATTGTTAATTGCTGCCTCCTCCATCTGCAAAGTTTTCATTAGGAACTAATGAAACCTTAAAAGAGCTTGAATTGTTCTCTGGCTCTACAACTTTTTTACCTCTATAGCAGAAAAAGGGTAAGTTTTCCACTGAGGTTTGTTTAGGAGGATGCTCAGAGCCTCTGGCCCTGCCACGTGTTTTTAGCCATGCCAGAGGATCACATCACTGTGAAGAGTTCCATGGCTTCCAAGACAGGATGAGTATTTCCCTATTATTTTCATAGAATCACAGAATGGTTTGGGTTGGAAGGGACCTTAAAAATCCTCCAGTTCCAACCCCCCTGCCATGGGCAGGGATACCTTCCACTAGCCCAGGTTGCTCCAAGCCCCATCCAACCTGGCCTTGAACACTTCCAGGAATAGGGCATTCACAACCTTTCTAGACAACCTGATCCAGTGTCTCATCACCCATATGATCCTGATCCAGTGTCTCATCACCCATATCACCCATAATCAATATATGATTATGATAATCAAGGATTTATTCCTAGTAGTTTTGCCTCTTATCCCCTCTGCTTATCTCATGAGAGAGACACTTGACCTCTAGCAGTGCATACTTCATCGTTTTCTTCAGTGAAAAGTATTTTGGCAGCAGCACTAGAGCCTGACTCAAAAAAAGTGTCTCAAGACCCATTTCTGCTGTGTCCCTCCTAGAAAGCTCCTGCTCCCAGGAGAGTGGCTTTGTCAGGGTACCTTGAGACCATCTGATCTTCAGAAAACCTCTGCACCTTGCACAGTAGAGAATGAAAGTGATTGCACTTGTTATCCCATGCTGAGGGCACTCAGATCAGTCTCAGTTTGTAAAGAACTGCAGGGTGATGGTCAACCCACCAGAACAGGACTTCAAGACAGCCATTGCTGCTGTTCTGCTCCCCCAACAGCAGGTTCTTGTGCAAATAAATTTAAGGGCAATTCGTTTGGAGCAAGTATTGACACTGAGACTTGAAAAGGGAACTGACAAATCCACTTTAATTCCCACCTTTAATTATTGTGAAAAAGCATTCATGTGTCTCTCTGTTGACAAGCTTTGTATCTCCTGTTATCAAGCCTTTTACCTCAGCCAGTCTTATTATTTCATTCTTATTTTAATCAAATCTGGACACACTGGGCTGTGCATGGGATAGGAAGATGGCAGATCAGTACCAAGAGCTGCACTCGAGGAGCTCTTGCCAGCCACCACATCTATTTTGTGTATTTTTCCATCTCCCTGTCTGTAAAATGTGCAAAGTACTGCTTACTGCACTTCAGAAATCTTGTGAGTTCCTTAGCTGTGGATAACTAAATATTATGACATATAAAAGCACAGGGTATAGATATATCGTAGACTTCACACTTGTATTTCACACTCTCTATTAATGTGGCAATCCATGGTGACATGTTATTTACCAAAGACTTCCTGGAAGCAGATTTGAAATTTTATTTATTTTTTTTTTTCAAGGCTAAAAACTGTTAAACTCAGTGTTTATCTGCAATGGCAAGGGAAGGTGTTCAATGAATGGTAATGATAGGTTTCTAGTCCTAAAAATAGCCTTTCCTGTGCTGAGGAAAGAAAAAGAAAGAAAATACCCTGCGAGATTTTTTTTTTTCTGGCATTAATGCAGTCAAATTGTCTTTTTAAAAAGTGTGAAAATTGACAGATTATAAAAAATTGAGAGAACAATCAGTGGAGAGTGTACGATAATCTGAAAATATGGAAATTATAAATTTTAATATTTCCCCCAGAGTCAGTGAAATACGCAAAGGAACAACTGCATAATAGAGCGGGCTCTGTGTAATCCCTGGGCAGCCAGACTTAGCAAGATATTCGATGCCAGTTGGTTTTTCTTTCTTGGTTAATAACAAATCCACCAAATTACTTCAGTGGTGAAGGACAGAAAAATCCTCTCTGAAGTGCAGTTGTTGCACAAAGCTGCTCCATTAAATACCCAAATTTAATGATGCTCTGGTAGTTTCTGATCTTGCTGAATTCTTACAGCAACACGAAAAGTCAGTTCTCCTAAATTTGTGCAGCTGCCATCAGCATTCATTTGCCATAATGGATTTTCTTGGTGATCCATCAAACCCTGGTTTTTCTCCAGCAGAAACGAGCAAGCCATCCGGAACTGCGGGGAGGTCTGTTCCCAGAGTCACACTCACCAGCTTGTGACTGGTTTCCTCCTTGAATCAAAACATTTTTCTTGCAAATTTGGAAGAAATCTGAATAGAGACCACATTCAGGATTCCTGCCTCTTTGGCAAGAAAGCTACGGAGTAAAAAGACCAATTCGTTCTTGAGAGGGTACAAAATATTTTGTTAACTAGCATGACTCACAAAACGACAAGGGTGTTATGTTCCTTTGCTAAGCAAACAGCAGCATCAAACACGCCAGGCAGAGTCTGTAAAATGTGACTTTTGCTGAAGAGTTTCTTTTCCCAAGAGCTTTTGTTTAGTTTCAGTGCCTGAGCTGCGCTTGGAATAATGGATTGCAGCAATTTCAATATGCAGCAGAAAACTCAGCCCGAGCTTGCCCAGGCTCCTGATTCAGAAGAGCCCTTCAACATGTGCTTCATTTAAGCATATACTTAAGGGTCTGGAGGGCTGAACAACACACTTATGCCCCTCTAATTAGAGATTAGTCAGATCATGCTGCAGTACAGGCCAGCAACAAAAGATGACTGAATCCAGCTTCCCCTAAAGCAGAGTCAGAAGCAACTCCAATGGATGGAAAACCACTTCTAACAAAAAATACAAGGAATTTATTTGTACTTAGAGCTACACAAGGATATTCTGTACTAAACTAAACAGGGAGCTCCTGGCAGGACTGTCCAGAGAGCTGTGAATAAAGAAGTTGAATAAATCATTAAAATCAGACTGTTTCATTCAACCCCTCTCCAGTTATCACGGAAGGAAGTTGCTCTGTGAAATGATACTTGCTTTGCCTGGTGAGATGATGTTGACAGCTCATGGTTGACCCACCTAAAATTAAAGTGTCTCCAAACATGAGTGAAGGATTTTACAGTGTGCTGGAACTCCAGGTTGGGACAAACACACCAGCTGGTGCAGAGGGGAAAGCAAGCTCCAAATACGGACAGACAGGGTCTGGCTGCAGCGAGCTGAGGTCTGATGAGGTTTTGCACAAAGGATCTGATCCTCTTAGCTCTGGTCCAGCTTTGCAAAGCTCAGGGGAACCTTCACTGAGACTTAGCATTGTGCTACTCCTGGACAGGCAGTTTTCATCAGAGGCAGGGTTCAAGTGTGCTGGTTCGATTTTGTCACTCAAAGTTTCCACTGAAAAAACTTCCCGTTTTCAGAGGTTCTGACTGGAATTCTCCCAAATACAGCTGCTTCAGATAGAAAATCCTCCTCATACATCTTCCCTTTTAACAACTAAACCAACCTACCTTGCAGTGCTTGGGCTTAGAAGATTTCAATAATGGTTTTGATGCAGGTTCATCATCTCCCTTCCCTCTCTTTACAAACCACTCTTCCTTTTTTTTTTTTTTTTTGTTCAGTGTGACAGTTGCCCCTGGATCAACAAGCTAGAACAAATATAATCCTCCAGTTAACAAGAGGAGCAGCCCTTTTTCAGGGGGAGCAATCAATCCCCCACAGCGACATGTGCCTAATGGATCTGTCTCTTTCATTAGCTCTGGGCTCCTAATAACCACTGTCTTTGCCAAATGAGGGATGTGTTATGTCGGCCTCCTCTCCCGTCTTCTCCTCCCTTCCCTGCCTTGTCAGCAGCATGCTAATTTATGTAATCAATTCATAGTACTGCCTAATGAATAGCTTTGAAGTCGTTAGATTCATCTGCTGGCAAAGGGGCTGATTGGTCAGCCCCTGAATCGTTTCCATTTTCTGAAGCTCGACGGTGTCAGCCAACATAATTGCTTTAGAAACACCCTTGGGAGACACTTGGGAAGTAGCTGTACAATCCCCCCTTTATATTTAAGTGGAAGACAAAGTGGAACAATAATAATACTTAGCATTTTTACCACACTTCATATCATTAAAACGTCTCCCAAACATTAAGTAATTCTCGCAGTGTGCCCAAAAGGTGAATCATTACTTCATTTATACAGAGGAGAGTCAGTAGTAAAGACAGTAGATCTCAAGCTTCTTGGATCTTGCAGCTGGTGGGTACTTTGGTGCTCAGGAAGGTGGTAAACCCAGATTCACAATGTCCCTTCAGTACCCAATGCCTACGGAAATCCCTGGGGAGTGTGAACACACAAGAGAAAGAAATCTCCTTTGACTTGTAAAAGGCACAGGGTGGGATTTTTGGGGTGGTCCTGTGCAGGGCCAGGAGTTGGACTCGATGATCCTTTTGGGTCCCTTCCTACTCAGGATATTCTGTGATTTCTGTGAAATACTGGGAACACACTCAAAGATGTTCTTGGGAACGGGGTCCTGATGGAGGCACACCAGGAGCCACTGACAACTTACTGTGCTTTGCAGCAACAAGATTTTTGATCTTGATTAACCACTCTTGTGGATGCCTCTCTTCTCACCATCCAAGAATTCTTCTCTCTTCACATCTGAGTCCTGACGGACACGATGGTGTGCAGGTGAGCTCAGCTCTCCTGGGTGGTGTGGTGTAACACAGCATCAGCTGGCATAAGAAAAGGAACTGTGGAAAGGGAGAAAATGCTTGTTGAATTCCCACCCCAATGCAAAGTAGGGATCCTAGTGTGGATCCATTTGCTGCTTGGGCCAGACGCTCAAATGTGTGCTCAGCCAGCCCTACCCACACAGATGCAGGCTGGGACAGCAACCACAATGCACTGATTTAGCTGGGATGTAGGAAAACAGAAGGTGAGGTTTCCTTCCAGCTTGACTGTCTGCTACCAACAGAGCTGAGTGCTTCTTTAATTACTTGAAAACTTTCAAACACAGACCATTTTTCTGTGCTTTATAATGTTTATTCAGGCTCCACAGCGAGCTGTGAGGCTGGGTGCCCTCTGGCCACACCATCTCAGTAATGACTCTGGCATTTCTGACAGAGACTAATAGCAGAAATTGTTATCAACATTTTTAGCAAAATACTGCAAGCTAGAAATTGGATTCCCCCCCTCTTCTGCATCCTCCTTCACTCGTTAATGAGCTACTTCTTCAAGGTGCCAATGGTAAAGCTGTAAAGTGAGATGGGCAATTTATTTTCTGGGCTTGAGACCCTTAGACACAGAAACACACAGTTATTTATTTTAATGCAGCATTCACATGAAATTACATGATGCTTTACAGGTGTAGCAGGAAGACAAGTTTCCTTGTCCCAGGGACTTGTAGGGAAATATTGATGGGATGACAGAGCAAGACGAACATGAGATGAAGGAATCTCACACTCCAAATGTAGGTGAGGGTGGTGAGAACTGTTTTTGCTCTGCATTACCACTTACACATTGAGGGGTTTGGAGTAAACGGGACATTTCTTTCTTGGAAGGGATTTTCGGACTTCTTTAAAATCACTGGAGAGATGCAGCCTTTCCAATAGAATGATTTCTCCTGCTCTAGTTCAGATGTTTAGGATCACTGAGATCAATAATGCTCTGTTTCCAATTCCCTGTTTCCCATGGTAGCTGATGGCACATCTATTAATGTGTGTGGGTTGCTCAAGTAATTCAAGGACCGTCCAATGGTGCACAGGACACTAAAGCAGTGGAGTAACACCCTGGATGAGTAGTTCCAGTGTAGGTGTTTCCACCTACAGTTACAGACATTTCTGGGTTGATGCTGCCTGGGTAGTAAAACTGCTTTCTTCCATATTTTTCTACCCTTCCAGAGCACCCGAATTTTTTATGGTTGTTTTTCAGGTTGTAGAGATATCTCATATTGGATGGATGTTCTTTGCTCTGTGGAAACTCAGGCATGCATCATCTGCAAGAAGCTATTTTATAAACACATTAATATTTTTATTAAGGTAGGAATATATTAATATTTATGGGTTTATGAACATTTTTATTAATATTTTAGGGAAAATACAGAAAACAGAATATTCAAGTGTGTAAGCATGTGCCAATCACTATCAGTGCTGTTCCACTGTATGCTGCCTCACCTCTAATTACTGCCCCAAAAATGAACCTCTCCCACCTGTCCTGGGCCACATCAGCACCATGGGGGTCATCTCAGGCGTTCCAGGAGGGCACATCCAATACTAGAGGTCTCTGTGTGAGCAACAGCCTTGTGCCCAGACTGAGCTGTGGAGCACAGCAAAGAGAAGCAAGCACTGAAGGAGTTGGGAGAGGTTAACCAAGTAGCTTGATGGAGGATGAGCCTACCCAGAGGTTATGAAGTATCTGAGAGAGTAGATGTCAGTGTTCAAATGGAAATTCTCTTTAAGCCTTCAGAAAACAGTCACTCTGATCTGCTGGACTCTGCACATTGACAGGTGACATCAGGGAAAGACCACGAAGAGGTCTCGATTCTTTACTCCATGTAGTCAGGGATGGAGGCAAATACATTCCAGAGTGGAGACAACTCAGATATGGGATTTCTGCAGGCAGGGACAGTGATTCTAACTGGCTTTTTTTTTTTTTTCCTACTTCTTTTTTTCTTTAAGGGTTTTCCTTTTGATTGCTGAGAAGGCAGTTGTCACCTTTTCCTTTTGACTGCTAAGAAGTCACTTGGCTGCTCTCCCCACTTTTGCTTCCAGGGGAACAGAAACAGAAAAAAAGGGAATAGCAACCTTCCCATGGTGCTTGCATACAGGGTTCAGCAAATCACACAGGAGCAACAGCTGGTTTTCCAGGGACAGGCTGCAATGCCAGCCCACAGGTGAGGGGTGCACCTGCTCACAGGGTCCTCCAGTGTGTGTATATCCCAACAGATACACTTGTGCCAGTCAGACCCACAAAGTCACCGTAAGTTGCTGAGCAGGGAGCAGCCAATGGCACAGTGTGAATTTTCCCCCCTGAGGGGGAGCACAAGGGGAAACCAGAATGGACAAGTGCCATGGTCACCACAGCAGGGACAGCCTGGGTGCGTCCTGGACACTACTTTGTTCCTTCTGCTCCCAGGGCAGTCAAACATCTCTTGTCTTCTTGTGGTCTCCAGCCCGTGTACCCCACATGTTAACACTTTGCCATCCCTTCTGCATTGTTCATCCAGCCTTTAGTTTAAATCATCAGAGAAGTTTAAACAAGCAAACCACCAGCAGCGACTGAAAAGCTTTGCCTTCACCATGAAAAGGTTTTAATTTCTTGACAGAATACCAAAGCAATCCCTTCACCTGCAGTATCTCATGTAATTACTGACAGCACTGAGAGGAAAAACCTTGTCCTTGCTGCTCAAGAATGTCCAGGGGACCCTAATGCACTGTTATTATTTTGCAAGAACTCCTTTCGTGCATGATTTATTTGACTTGATTTGATTTATAAAGGGAGACAGCAAAGCAGTTGTCACCTTTTCTTCCCATGCAGGCGTCAGGTCTAAGCAGACACAAGAGGTGAGCGGTGCTCAGTGACAGGTTATTGCCAAGGTTGAGATATAGGGCCTTTTTGTTTTATTCTCCATCTAAATTAGTTACTGCAAAGAGATTTCCCTGGTGGGAAATGAGTTTCAATATTTATTTCCTACCTGACACTTTATTATTCTTTTATTGAGTGGAATGTGTGCTTTCTCTTTCAGAGGAGGTTTTCGTGCAGGGCTCACTGTAACCTGCCTCCACTGCTTGGGTTTATAAACTCATGCCAGGTGCCTCTTCCTGTTGGCTGTGAAAAATGAGTCACTCTTTGGGGGCTGACCCTTTGTCCACCCTCAAAATTAAAGGTAATACAAACATCCAGTTTGACTTGACTCCAGATGGAAATAATTATTTTTTTCATATGCAAAAAAAAAGAAAAAAAAAAGAGGGTTGTGAGGCAACTAACACAAAATTCCTATAAATTGTTAGAATGCTTCATTCATATTTATAATTTAGGAATTTGTGACAATTGGAAAGCTGGACTGAGGTATGTCCTTCATCCACTGGGGAAAGGGGCAGCTCAGTGCAAATATGCTCAGGTTTTGGAGTCTTGGGTGTTGTCCACTGCTCCTCTCTGCCTGGGAGGAGGCAAATCATGGAATCATATAATCACTGAGTTTGGAAAAGACCTCAGAGATCATCGAGTCCAACCATTAACCCAGCACCACAAATGATTGTTACTGTTCTGCATCTGCATCACGGGGGTTGGACTAGATGGCCTTTAAAGGTCCCTTCCAACCCAACCCGTTCCATGATTCTATGGTCTGATTTTTTCAGTCTCTCCTGCATCTCTCTCTGCTTGGCATAAAATGTTCAAATATGTGTTGGAGAGGGGCTGGAGACACAGCCTAGAGGGCAGGGACTCCTGAGCACAGGGGGCAGTGCCTTCTCCAGCAGCTCCCTCTCACAGGTTTTTCCACCATCTGGCTTTGCCTGGTAGGGCCATGGAAGTATTGCAGGAGCACAAGACTTGCTTTGCACGGGGGTCTGGGGCTCCAGAAAAAATATCTAGCAGCCTCTGTGATTGTTATCTTTGCTTCCCTTGAACAAATTTAAAGTGAAGCAATTCAGATGTACGGCGTGTCTCCAGGAAGAGAGAGTAACACTCTTCCCTGTGTTACATCTCAGACTTCCCATTAGGATAGAATGAAGGGGACTTTAGATTCCTGCAGGTCAAGAAAATTGAATGCTGATCTTCCACCTCAGTGCTGGATTACAAAAAGAAACATCACTGTTGCAGAGGACTCTGGTGTGAAACCACATTTCAGCTGAAATAATGGAATCATGGGATGGTTTGGGTTGACAGGAACCCTAAAGACCACCCAGTTCCAACCTCCTGCCATGGGCAGGGACACGTTTCACTAGAGCAGGATGCTCTAATACCTGCCCAGCCTGGCCTTGAACACTTCCAGGAATGGGGCAGACACAACTTCTCCTGGCAACCTGTACCAGGGTCTCACCACCCTCACAGGGAAGAAAGGTGGTTCAGCTGTTTCTGCTGTCACATTCAGTGACACTCAGCTTGCAGCTCATACTTTGCCCTGTTCCTGCTGTAGCTCTTGGAGGCACCTGTGGGCAGAGCTTCTCTCCTGCCGAAGTGAACACTGGACTCCACCAGACGTGTTGTCTACTCCTGACACCGTCCAGTTTAGGGCAAATAAATTCACATTTACATGTTCACTTTTCCCGCTTTTCAGCGGTTACGGTGTTGATGCCATAGAACACTTGGAAACCTAAGTTAAAAAGTAAGAGTAATAATTTGGTAGTGCTACAGTCTCACTATTAGGACATAGGTGATTTAAATATCACTTGGGAAGCCAAAAGTGCTGCACCTTCTTAATTCTGTGACTTCAGCAGAATTTCAGTAATTCGACTCTCCTGGGGTCCCCTTTATCAAAATATGTGGCGGACACATAAAAGCCACCCCTCAAATATGATGGAAAAGGAGCAACTCTTATGGTACTTTTCCCCGAAATACATCGAAGTGCTAACCAAATCTGAGTTGCAAATAGATTTTAGGTATTTATAGGGTACAGTAAAAAAGATTTAGCAAGAGAATATTTATAATAAAGTTTTCTCACAAAATAACTATATGCAGGACAATATAATATTACAGAGCATGTCAGACCTCTACATTAAGAATGTAATCTATTTTTATAATGGAAATATAAGAGTTTTTGCTGATGTTTTGGAGACTGAAATGTGTTTTCTTCCTCCCTGAGCTGATTATTTTTTCTCAATTTGGCATCTTATTTGTATCGCTTCTTCTTATACAATTTTATTGTGACATCTGGCTGCAAATAAAAATGTAGCCTACAGGAAAACTTAGAACTGTGCTCCCTACAGTGCATCAGTCAGACAATAAAATAGCCATCACCACAAAAGTGCGTTTACAAAAGCTGTGCTTTGTAAATAGAAAGTTTTCTTTCGGTCTTACATCCAAAGGAATGCATGGGGACAACATTTCAAATGGTGTAAGCTGGATTCAGGATGGCTCTACCAATTTTTCCTTCCTACCACTTCTGAGAGCAATGAAAAATGCACCTGTGAGGTTTGTCTTTCGTAGTGTTCATCCCACTGCTCCTTCCCATCCTGTGAGCAAACTCCACCGACCATCTCATGGTCTTCTCAGTGATGTGTCTGCCCATTTTTAAGCAACCATTTCTGAAAGTAATAGCAATTTGGGCTTTGATATCCACCTTTGAAAACTACAAATAATACTATCCACAGGTCAGTGGGGGAGTTAGTACTGGATTAGAAGCAGCTCCAAGATTGTTATCACAGAGTGTTAATACATTTATCTACTGCAGGCTTAGGAAAAAAAGCAAAGCAGCATGATTGCCTTCTTACAAATTGATTACATCCATGCAAACACTGCAGAGGAAAATGCAGGCAGATCAAAGCAGAGTCTTGACAACAGACTTGCTAAACAAGGTATTTTATCAAGTCCTTATGAGGCAAAAGAGGAAAGGCTTGTCTGGAGGCCCCACTGCATGAAGACCTTGCAGAGAAGATGAACTGGTTTGAGGAGAGGTTGTTTGGAGCTGGTATCCCTGCTCTGTTCACCTGATTGTGCTAGAAATGGATTGTACTACTGTAGTGCCATGCACTGAAATAGAACATGGATGTACAGATGAAATGGCACTTCCTTTGAGCCTGCCATTATAGGCAGTGGAAAGAAAGAAACAGTTCTCACACATATTTGGAATGGTCAGCTTAGGGTGAAATGGGATGTGCACCACATCTGTTTGCCTCCCCTGATTCAGAAAAGAGGATAGGTGACTAGTCCAGGTGAAGAAACCTCCATTATTGTTCTTGCAGTGGAAACCAATCTAGACGGGATTTCAGGAATGGCTGACACTGGCCATTTTCAAAGAGAAATGATAAGACAAAAACCTAAATCTGTGGTTTAACTCCCACGTGCTTCTGATAAAAAACAGTATCATAGAAGCACGGCTTGGGTTCGAAGGCACCTTAAAGATCATCTCATTCCAACTCTCCTGCTATGGGCAGGGACACATTCCACTGGAACAGGTTGCTCAGAGCTCCATTCAACCTGGCCCTAAACACTTCTAGGGATGGGGCAGCCACAGCTTATAGAGAGAGAACAAATTAAGAGAGAACAAATAAACACAAATAAGGAGAGAAAAGGTCAGTCCATTTCAGTTACTTTAACAACAAGGTGTAGAAGTCAACTGACTCAAAGGAAATGGGGTGGGGTCTGCTCTGAATTCCTACACACATTCTTACATCTCTGGATGTAAGCATGGTCATGCCAGACACGACCTGAGATGAGAGGGGACCTGTTCCCTTTCAGAGCAGCAACCAGAGACTTGGCAGGACATTCTGACTGGGCTCAAGTGGCACTTGCTACCTCTGCTTGGACAGTTGGGTTGGGTCCCCAACTCTGAGTAGCACTGATGGTGGTTTCAACCTATGGGATGAATATCTGTGGTCCTGTTAGAGCTGGAGGAGTCCCCATCATTAAGAGTCTTAACAATTATTTATCTATTTCACCAAAGGAAAGGATCAGCCTTGCTGCTGCTGTTCATCTACTGACTCTGCCAAGTTAATGATAATTTATAGACTCAGCTCACATGGCTTTAACTGCATTATGGTATCTACGTCCTGCCCGTGCATCTCACAGAGTGAATGTGATTGCTGGGAGAGTCACTCTGGTGACCTTTACAGCTTGGGGAAGGTGTTGGGAGTAGGATGTAGTCAAATAAAGTATAACCAAACATGTACTTTTACGTCACTTGAAGATGGTTTTTTTGCTTACCAAGAAACTTCATGAGCTCATGACATTTAGAGTGCCTTTGAGGGCTCCACAGTAAAGCCACAGATATTCTGCCAGGTGAGATCTGGGAAGAAGATCATTCCAACCTGTTTTGTCTGCAGGCATCTGTAGCCCATCTGAACTCGTCAAGGTTATGGTATTTTTTCTGAATTATATCATAGTAGTGTTTATTATGACCACAGCTCAAATAAGTCCATGTAATTAATTTTTCTACCAGTAATTATCTGCTCACCTGTAATCAGGGCAATTGCACTGATGCTATCAAAGTGACACAAGCCTAATCAGAGTGTCTCTTGAGCTGAGATAACCTACCAAACATGTATTTATTGACCTCTCTTACTCAGTTCACCCTTGCACAGAGCTGAGATGATGGATCAACTCTCCTGGGTCAAATGCAAGCAAACTGATCTAAAAAGTCCTTTCCTTCTGAACTCATGATCTCACTGAAGATTTTAGTCAGGAAAAATCTTTGTCTTCAGAAGAAAAATATGACTGCATGGCCCAGGGGACAGTGTAAAGAAAGAAGAGCTGGAGACAAGAGGGGGGGATGGCAGGAGCAATGAGGATAAATTATTCCTGATGTTTTCAACCATCCAGCTTCTTCAGCTTTATTTTTGAGATGCACTTCAAAAGTATTTGGTGATTCTGTCAGAACAGATGCAGGAATCTGATGCATGAGAGCCAGAGTATGTAAAAGAGACAAGCACTAAGATAACTCACCACTTTCTTCCATTACTTTTCTTCTTCCAGGTCTAACCCTCCGAGGTAACAGCCTGTAGTTGCATCAGCAGATGGTGACTTGATTGTCTGTGAAGAGTCCATTGTTTTTCAGTGGCCGTGGATGGCATAGGTTTGAATTTAGCTGATGAGATATACAAGCCACCTGAGTTAGACGACTACCACCTATTCAAGGTACAGCTGTTAACTCTCAGCTCCCAGTTAGGCCAATGGAGACAAACAGACATTTTTAGAATTTGTGTGAATTATTTTAGACGATTGTTTTACAGTGACATGGATGTTTTTTTCTAAAATTATTCTAATTTTTTTTGGAAGTATGTATTTCATTCACTGACTATAAAAGTTGTCTAGAAAACTAGTTTGGTTGGACATACTGGAAGCATCTTGGTCAACACATGTGTGTCCACTCCAGGCTGATCACATAATCAACATAACCTTCAATCCTTTCCAGGTCAACAAACAGACATTTAATTAATTTTAAAGTTGTAACAAAGGTGCAAATAAACACTAGAAAATTCACAAAGAAAGGATGCTGAGAGTAGACACTCAAAGACTTGGGTTTATAAAGTGGTTAAACTTATGTTGCCACTATTTCATCATCAAGAACTGGTATCTCTCTGCAAGATGAGATGTAGTTTAGCACAGCTTGTTGATTTGGCACAGTGATAACTGAAAAAATCACATATACCTGAAAGTAAATATCTATCTACATATACATATTTATAAATTATGTGATCTTGCCTTTTCTATAGTGCAGTCTTAGTATTTAATTCAGAGATTAGTACCAAAGGAAAATCTTTTCCCAATGAGTTAAACTAACACTGTGTAATTTAATTAACCAGTTGATATAAATATAGAGCACTTCAGTTTCGGACTGTAAAATTTTTGATGTGAGTAGAAATACTCTGTGGATTTTTCAGTGTTGTATTTGCTGACATTTTTCTTAATAATCTTAGTGAGTGAAGCTCATTGAAACACACAATCTCAAGGGACTTCCCTGTTTAGTTTTACTGTGGATTTGGATTTTTCCATGTAAGGCCATTTCAAATCCCAAATGGTCTCCTTCAAAGCGACTTTCACTTAAAAGTAAGTTGCTGCAGCTTCCTGAGCTCCCTTAGAAATCAACTTATCCAAATCATGGCATTAAGTGGGGCAACAGTATTTAATTTCAGACAGTCGGGAAATTGACTGTTACACAGCTTTGGTGGTACAAAGATGGCTGGTAATTTCTAATTTTAAAGGTCTTTTTGAGGATCCACAAAGCCCTTGAGACTACTGCAAAGGAACACAATACTGTTTTCTGCTGCTAACGAAATAAAGTGTCTGAGAGATAAAGCAGAGGGAAATCTTGCATTGGAATAGGTTGACAAGATAGATGAAACATTAAGAATTCATCCAGCTCATCAACAAAGATCTGAGTGAAGAAATCTATGCAAACCACACTTTGATGCCTGTAAATCTGAATTTGATATACCAGTCTCACATCATTCTCTTTTTCCCAACAAAGCAGTGTGACAGCTTCACTGGACAGAAGAATGGAGAAACTGTATTTCCAAAAAACAAACAGTTGCATGCTAGGATGCGAAATCTTATGCCAAACTCCTGAGTTCAAGGCACCAGTAGGTTTGCAGCATTTCTGTTTGACATTAGAGCAAGCCAGGTTTAAAAATGAAGATATTTCTTCTCCACTGCTTTTATTTTTTTTTCCTGTAGGAAAACACTAAGTGGGATCGTGCAAACTTCTAAAGAAGTTTTGTGTTCCACCAAGACCATCATAGGAAAGGGTCTGTCTTGACTGTATATTCTTTTGGTAAGTCCTCAAAACCAGTCTTTTTCTTGGGATACAACTAGGAATTGGTCTCTTAGAATCCTAGAATCATTAAGGCTGGAAAAGACTCCAAGATCAAGTCCAACTTTTGACCTAATTACCTCTGTGCCCACTAAACTAGATCACAAAGTGCCAGGTCTACTTGTTTTTCTAACCCTTCCATGGACAGTGACTCCACCACTTCCTTGGGCAGCCCGTTCCAATGCTTAGCCACTCTTTCAGTGAAAAAATAACTCGTGATATCCAACCTGAACCTCCCCTGTCACAACTTGAGGCCATTTCCCCTTGTCCTGTCTCTTAGCTGCCTGGGAGAAGAGGCTGACCCCCATCTCCCCATATGCCTTTGTGAAGAGCTGTGGGACGTGGCCACTGGGAGGGAACAGCACAAAACCAGTGAAAGCTGCAGTTCAAGAAGACCAGCTAAGGAGTGCAGTAAAATAGTTGCTCACTCTGCAAATCCCACACCACAGTTTACCCATCTCAGTCAAACTCAGAAAACGCTTCTTCAGCTACTCCGACAGTCCAGGCAGTTCTTTTGACAAGGAAAGAGGTTTTCTGACTTTATAGGAAAGAAGAAATCAGAAGCTGAGTGTCATATTCAGCCATCCTTCTACCTGCCTGCTTCAGGTGTATGGGGGAGACTAAGGGATGGCAAATCCAACTACTCGCTCCTCATAGGAGCAGTAAAATAAAGTAATTCCTATTCTTAAGAAAGGAGCTATAACCAAACAGGTGTCAGTATATCTGTGCCTTTGTCCTCTCTCTGATGGCATTTTCCTCCCTGCACCTGAAAATACTGCCCATGTCACTAGAAGGAATGACAAATGCCCATGGAATAGAACCACAGTCACAGAATATGCTGAGCTGGAAGCGCCCCACAAGGATCATCGAGTCCAACTCCTGGGCCTGCACGGGACCAGCCCCAAGAGTCACACCATGTGCCTGAGAGTATTGCCCAGATGCTTCTTGAGCTCTGTCAGGCTTGGTGCTCTGACCCCTGCCCTGGGGAACCTGTTGCAGTGCCCAACCACCCTCTGGGTGAAGAACTTTTTTCTAATATGCAACCTAAACCTCCACTGACACAAGTTCAGGCCACTCACAACTTCCCCTCAAGGCCCTTCACCGTCTTCATTGCCCTCCTTTGGATGCTCTAAGAGCTTAATGCCTTTCTTACATCTCAGTGGCCAAAACTGCCACAGCATTCAAGGCAAGGCCGCCCCAGCGCAGAGCAGAGCGGGACAAAGCAGATGCATCTCTGCTGCGGAGTAAAACCACCCTGCAGATCACAGGAACTGAAAGCTTCATGTCTTATGATGACAACGTGCATCACTCATGCCTGCTGAGCTGCAGGACACGGCGGGCTCAGCCGAGTGCACTCCTGATTCATGCTTCCTCCCCCCAGCACGGAGCGCATCGCCGCCACACGGAGCCGGCGCACGGCGGTACTCGAGGCACATTTGTCCAGCTAATAGTTTGACTTCATCTGAAATGTTTCACCGGGTCACTGACCTATTAATTGCAGGCAGAGCGCGGAAGATGATATATAGTCAATACGCTCCCGAGTCAGACTCCCTTTTTTTTTTTTGCAGTTACCAGGCAACCTCCTCCAGCTCTCCGCAGCACTGCTGATACTTTTCCTCTCTCCCCGCTGCAAACTTAGCGGTGGAGAGCATGTGTTCACGGGAGCATCGGAGGGTAAGGGATGAGGCAGAGCATATTTAAGTTAGATGGCTTTTTACAAGCATTAAGCAATGCACTCCTGTAATAAACAGCTACGCCAGAGCTAATACTCAATAAACAGAGTGCTTTATAAGCAATTAGGGACTCACATTGTGGAACAGGCATTTTCGGTGGAAGATACACTACCCTAGCAATGCTTAGCAAGATAAGTGGCTTGTTAAAAGCATCATAATTCTCCTTTAAAAATCAATTAACAGTTTGGTGCATTTCTTTTAGTCTAAGGACTACTGGGTGTCTTATTCAAATGACAGTGAATCCAGGGAACTGCTTCTTGTGTTCTATTCAGTGGCTGCCGTTTAACCCCAAAAAGTGCAACTGGAAGCCAACCTGCAAAATAAATAAATAAAATTATTTACCCATAGTCAGGTTAAGTTGTTTTTCAGCTGAAGAGGCAGCTGAAGATGCTCGGATGAGTCAGATAAACACATTTTCTCTGGGCAAAGGAGAAACCAGAGCACATTATAAACCCATTTCCTTTATGTTTCTTTTTCTTTTATTATTAGTTTAATTAAATTCATTAATAATCTTTTCCCCAAACCACATTGGACTAGACAGCAGCGGTTTAATTTAGAGATGTTTGATTGTGATTTCTACACAAACAGGCAGTATACAGTCCTTTTCCTGAAATTACAGAGTATGTCTTCCTTCTCTTCTAAAGAAACCTGCTTTAGGGGATTCCTGGGAAAGAACAGAAAAGAGGGTGAGAAAATCACAGGAAAGGAATCTTTGCCATGCCTCCCCCATGACCAACTGTCAGGGCACTGGAAAACCAAATGTCCTTCTCATCTCACAAAGCCAGAGAAGTTTTTCAGTCATTCCTGCTTGCAAAGGTAAAAAATGCCAGGGCCCTTTTCTTAGTGAGACTGAATATTTCTGGCTTCTCTAAATATACTCAGGATGATTTTTCTCAGTCCAACCTGATGCACTCCTTGTTTCTCCCTGAGCATGCACGTGCTCTCCCTGCCATCGATTTCCTATCAGCCCTTTTTAAATGCCTTCAGTCTTCCCCCACTGATTAATTATTAAACCATTAAATCAATTGCTGCATCCAAGAGTTTGTGGATCAAAACACAACCTCCACCCGCCTCTCCTCAAAAGCAAGTAATTGCAAAAGAGTTTTGACAGACTTTAAAATTGTGCTGGACTCATGGATTTATGTACCCTTAGACTGCAGAGCCTCAGAGGTGATAAAAAAGCAAACTGTGCGGTTGCTGATGGGACACAAAAATGAAAAAGTGAAGGATTTCAAAATCCAGCTTCAGTAGGAATCATGGTGTGACATGGGCTGCTCAGAGAAGTTTCCAGGTGTCATGCTTGGGTTAAACCAGATACAAAAGTGCTTTTCTCTTGTCTACTGTGGGGAGCTCTGTGCTTCTGGGAAACAGATTAAAAAAAAGTTAATACTTTGGCTGTCTAAAAGTCAAACTGTTTAATCCCCTCCATTTCCAGGGCTGAAGAGCCAGTTGGCTTTTCTCTGATTTCCCAGTCTGCCCTAGAGGAAGAGCAATGGGGCTGGTTGCAGCTCTTTTGCTTTACAGAGCCACTTCTCCCAAAATTCTGTGCTAGAAACTCTGAGAGCAATTGAACAGACTGAAAACTGGGAGGTGGTGCCATCCAAACAGGCTTCCACAGCTGCTCCAGCTACAGAAAAGTGTTTCCTAAAGTGTGAGTATATGTTAAAGTATATACTTCTCCAATCCAGAAAATTCCTCTTGTCCATTTAAAGAATTTTTTCTTCTGAGTAAAAAGCATCTTCCACTAAAAAATAAAATTAATATCTCTGCTAAAGATAAACCTGTTCATACCCACCCAAATGAATATATAAATATCTATCCAATAGGCAATGCCAAATTTAATAGAGAAATATGACTCCTACCCTAAGGTTTATATAACAACAAAGGTTTTCCAAATCCCACCTAAAAAATAAACCCAAATTACTCTCTGTATCTCCTGATGGTTTTTTTTTTCTCATTTGCTTTTTTTAAAATTATGTTTTATTTAAATCACCTCTGAATGGGCTTACTGGCAGGTCAAAGAGGAACTCATTGCATTTCTTAGGTAATCTTGGACAGTCCAGGGACCAAAACAGGAGCAAGCATGTCCAGAGCATCACAATATTCACAGAACCAAATAATAATAGAATGGTTTGAGTTGGAAGGGACTTTTAAGATTACCTTGTTCCAACCCCCTGCCATGGGCAGGGACACCTTCCACTATCCCAGGTTGTTCCAAGCCCTGCCCAGCCTGGCCTTGGACACTTCCAGGGATGGGGCAGCCACAGCTTCTCTGGGCAACCTGTGCCAGGGCCTCCCCACCCTCACAGTAAATAATTTCTTTCCAATATCCCCTCTAACCCCGTTCTCTGGCAGTGGGAAGCCATTCCATCTTGTCCTATCCCTCCACGCCCTTGTCCAAAGTCCCTCTCCAACTCTCTTGAACCCTTTTAGGTACTGTAAGGGGCTCTAAGACCTTCCTGTAGTCTTCTCTTCTCCAAGTTGAACAACCCCAGCTCTCCCAGCCTGGCTCCAGAGCATCTCCATGGCCTCCTCTGAACTGGCCCCAACAGCTCCACATCCTTCCTGAGCTGGATGCAGCTCTGCAGGTGGGATCTCCACCTCCTGAGTGGAGCAGAGGAGCAGAATCCCACCCACGACCTGCTGGTCAGGCTTCTTTTGATACAGCCCAGGCCACGGCTGGCTTTCTGGACACATTGAACTCAAGAGAGCTGTCCTCTGGCTGTCTGCTGCCTGACTCCTCTCTCTGCGATGAATCTTTCATTGCTGCTTTTGTTCCAGGCAAGGGAGGGAGACAGAGAGAGAGAAATGCCACAAAGGCAATATAAAACGGACAGATGCAATACTTTGCAGAGTAGTCTCATAAAAAAATCATCATGCATATTTTGTCTGGTCTGGAGAGAAACTGAATGAAGTTTTGTGATCCCTGTGCTTTTATTTCAGGCAGGTCAGACCCTGTTCGAGAGGAATTGAAAGGCTGTTTGGGACTTTGTGAGTGAAAAGGTAAGGTTTTCATTAACTTTAGAGAACTTTGGAGCACTCTTTCACCTTTTTGCTGTGGTAGTAAAACCAGAATAAGGCATGTTAGCCTCTGTAAGCATATTTATACTTACTGCCTATGAAAAAAATTGCATTTACAAATCAAAAGTAGAGAGTTTTTAAAATTTTGCTTGGTTTATAGCAAATTAAAATAAAAAAAATTAATTCTTAACATAATTCTATGGCAAGAATTAAGCTGTCAAGTCTCCCAACTTCTTTCCTTACCAGGTCCTAGTGCCTTTTTAGCCTTTTTTTTAATTAAAAAAAAAAAAAAAAAAAAAAAAAAGTGACTGAAATCCTGGCCTTTTTTCCCCCCTCCATGAAGCTTCTGTATTTAGAGGAGCTAAATTCAGCAAGCTTTGAGGGTGGAAATGCTATCCCTGGCCTCCATATCACTGTTACTCTCAGTTTATTGTTCCTGGAACACTTCAGCTGTCACTGAAGTGAGAGTTCCCTGACATTGCACAGGGAAGTGTCTCACCAACACTGAAGAGATTCCACCTCTTTCAAGGCCAGACTCTTAGGAGTCAATGCATGAGCATCCCTTAGTCAGAACTCATCTACACCTCTCAGTTAATGTCATAATCATCTTAAGCATTCACAATCCAGCCTGGAAACATCTCCTTGCCTCCAGGCTTCCTGGCTCCAGAAGAGCCTGGGAAGAAGCATCATCATTGAAGAGCATCCAAAACTGCGTAAATTTTCTATATAAGGCCTCCCTGGGAAGTTGTCAGAGGGAGCATCCTTTTGGGAGCAATCAGCTCTGGATTCATCCCAGATAACCCTGGAGCACTGAATTGGAGGCACAGCTAATTATCCTGGGCACCTTGTCAAGCAGGAGCTTGCCACATCTAAGCCTTTGCAGTGAACCCAAAAGATGACAAAGGAAAGACAGCCTGTAGTCAACAGATGGAAATTTGCTCCTCAGGGTCTTCATCTCCAATGTGAAGTGTTTACAGGGTCTGAAACCTGAAGATGGGTTTGAAATCCCTACTCTAAAATGACTAGAGAGACACACGATCCCTTGGGCTTGATTTGTATTTTCAGTGCTCCTCAGAGGCACCTCTACCCTCTGGTGACTCAAGAGGAGCAGATGGTGACTGAGTTTTTCATGTAACACCTTTGTTAATTGTCCAAATAATCCAACTTGCATGTATCTAGGAGCTCACAGAGGTTCAACTTGCTTTTTAAATCAATAATTATCAGGGAGGATGACAGCAAAAGCGCTCTGCTCTGCATGTCTGACATGATCTTGCCAACTCCCAGGGGCACATTGCAGTGTCATAGTATTTGGTGAGGTTTTTATTGGTAAGTTTTGCTGCAATCATAACAGAGTGGCCTTCTGGCCTTTTTGTCCTCTTTTCTTTCTGTCTTCCTTGTCTTCTTTCTTGTTACAGGAAAAAAACTGGAAAATGGGAACCTAGGACATCTTGCTGCAAAGATACAGGAACAAAACCATGCATTTCGATTGTTTTAAATCACAAAATATTTGAGACCAAATTTTATTGCAGGAACTGACTGGTGTTTTTATGGATTTAGTCTTGTCAGTGCTGTGAGTCACGGAAACCACCTCTGAAATAATCTCAGGAGAGGGGTCTGAAACTAAAGTGCAAGCTCATGTTCTCTTTAACCTGGTTTATAACCTGTTGCATGGAAAATATACTGCTTTGTTAGGTGGTCAAGAAGTAGGCAAATAGGATCATATCTTTTTTCATTCTGTGAACGGTCACTGCAACAGTAAAACACTGCAAACCCTGCTTTGAAAAGCACAAGACTAAAGGCCCTGCCATGTGCTGGCCCTGTTGACCCAGGGATATATAGCAACTGCTCATGAAGTCTGTTATGATACCTGAAAAGCCTACACTGGAAAATTCTAAAAGGAATCATAAACAAAACAAATCCCATTTTCTCCAAGTGTGTTTAAGTGTATGGGGGCCGTCAAGGCAAGATGCACATTCATGGAATCATAGAACCCAGAATTGTTTGGGTTGGAAGGGGTCCTAAGGATCGTGTACTTCCAACCACTAAACACCTTCCACTACACCAGATTGCTCAGAGCTCCATCCAACCTGGCCTTGGACACTTCCAGGGATTCAGAGGCAGCCACAGCTTCTCTGGGCAACCTGTGCCAGGGCCTCACCACCCTCACAGGGAAGAATTTCTTCCCAGTATCCCATCTAACTCTGTCCTCTGTAAATTTGAAACCATTTCTCTTATCCTGTCACTCCATGTCCTTGCCCAAAGTCCCTCTCCAATTCTCTTGGAGCCCCTTTAGGCCCTGGAAGGGGCTCTAAGGTTTCACTGGAGCCTTCTTTTCTCCAGGTGAACACCCCCAGCTCTCTCAGACTGCCTCCAGAGCAGAGGGGCTCCAGCCTTTGGAGCATCTTTGTGGCCTCCTCTGGACTCCACTCCAGCAGCTCCACGTCCTTCTGATGTTGGTTCCTCCGAGCTGGAGGCAGCTCTGCAGGTGGGGTCTCACCAGGGCAGAGCAGAGGGGTAAAATCCTCTCCCTCAACCTGCAGGTCGCATTAGTGAGTCACTTAACTGAGAGTGACTTCAGAGAGCAAGTCATAAATGTCCATTAATAACCCCCTGGCATCCTGGCAGTGCCTGTCTTGATGTTTATCTAACAGCAGGCCACTGCTATATCGTGACAAGTTTCACTACTCCAGACAGCTCTAAAATACCTGTGGGCTCTCTGAAACATTTGAGAAGGGAAGAGTGTAACAACTTTCCCTTCTCCACTCAATGAAGTTCATTATCATATTTAATCCAGCATGAATACTGCCTCATTTAGCATGAGAACTATAACTGCAGATATGTTAGCTCAACCCACTTTTGACTCCAGCGTGAAATTATGCCTTTCCTGGTCGAAAATGATCGACACAGACTGGAAAATATCTCATGCCGAAATCTGTATTTTACATACAGCATGCATTCAAGTTGCACGAGATGTTGCTTCCTCAGGCCATTTTTGTCTTCTGAGGCTACTCCAGCAATCCTCAAACTTTCCCCAGTGGGTTGGAAGCAGCTGCATGTTCTCTAGGCATAAAAAATAGCAGGAAGAGCTCTCAAAGTCTCCTGCAAGGACACACCTTGAGCTCCAAAGACTGCTGATACTTGAACAGTATAGACATAAAACAGCTTCTACCACATCGCCTGGGGACTGTGGTCTGTTTCTTGGACAAATCCCAAACACTGTATAGATGAAGCCTATATAATCCTGGCAATCACTTATCTCCCCAAGGACAAAGACCCCATCTGCAAAATGTATGGAATAAACATACCAGCCTTGCAAAGATTTAATTCAGCTCATGGCTGCAACTCTTCTAATAATGACATATGACAGCTCTGTAAAAATGTTTTTAGCTGCCAAGACAAGCACTGGAAAAGGAAGGCCAGATTATGTTTGAGAATGCAACTTGAATTAGCTCCTCTTTTCTTCGCCTGTGCAGGTGGAATACGTTTAGAGGCAAAGGGGATTTGTCTTGAGCATGAGACAGGGCCTAAATATCTCCTGTAATGATGTGAATCCAGAAGATTAAGGAAGAACAAAAAGTGCCTGGCTGTTAATGAGAAAAAAGGGAGAAACAAGGAAGTGCTGATAATTCAGTTTGACTTCAACTTCCTTTCCAGAGCAGAGCAAGCCAACAGTTATACAATATAGGGTGAACAAGCTGAGCTTGTTTCGAACAGTGTGGTTGTGTCAGCTGGGCAATAGCCTGCAAGACAATGGAAGCCATTCTCCAGTCTATCCCAAGTGGCCTCCCACATCTGGTTTTGATATCAGACTTCAAGAAAGATAGTTGGGTCAATGGGAGTGTTCCCAGGGGGGATATGATCGTAAGTGTGATGTAAACGTTGTGTAGGAACTAGTGGAAGAGCTTAGCCAAAGGAGAAAGAATTAAGGAGAAGTTATAACCAGGCTGTTATAAAGAAGATAGACTTTTCTGTGTACCCTCAGGAGACAGAACAAGAAATGATGGACCTAAATTTCATCAAGAAATGAACAGGTTTTGTGATTCTCCCACCATCAGCTCAAGCAAAAGGTGGGGAGATTCTCAGTGTGCCTCCCATCCTAATTCCTTTTAACAGAGCTGCAGACTGGAATATAGAAGTTCATGGCTACTAGATATGTCATTGCAACATCTCCTACCACAGCCATAAAAAACTTCAATTTGCCAATGAGAACATCAAAGCACCTTCTTAGTAGCTGCTGCCCTGCAAGTGGCCTTGCTCCAAAGCAGATAAGACACATGTATAGCATGAATATCAGATAATCAAACATCACCTGGCTGCCTCTCATCCCTAAAGGTTTCTCCAAGCTTTCTTCAACAGCACACATCTTTTTTCTCTCTTTGAAGCTCTCTTAGTTGAGCCTGCAGTGCCCCACATCACTCTACTCCAAAGTCCTCCAAAGCTCCTACTGCTGCAAGAATCTGACCTCCAAACAACACAGCTACTGACACCTCCGAATTTATTTCCCAAGCGGGTTTTGCTAAAGCTTGGAAAGGAATCTGGGATCCCCTAGCCTACCATATGCAAAGGAATAATAATTTTCCATTGCTCCTAGGAAAGTGAAAATATACAAGAACATCAGATACACCTGGAGTTATATTTACAGTCCTTTGAGGCAGAAGGGGCATTAGATCCCAGAGATTTAGCTTCAGGAGTTCTGCTTGTATCAGGGTTTGAGACAGTCTTTGATGTTAGTGAAATAAAAGAGAGAAATATTTCCCTCAGGGAGCGAGAAAAAAAATATCCAAAATCTTCGGCCTGAGGGTTTTTTGTATCGCTGTTCCAGCTACTGTCTCCAGAACTCATTACAATAAACAAATAGTCATACATCATTGGTTTAATATGACAACTATGATGCTTAATAAGGCTGGAAGAAACATCACTGTGACTCTATTTGAGCCTCCTAAACAATCAGTTATTGCTGAGAAGGTTACACCAATTTTTATAGCTCAGGAGCTGATTTGCAATTTGTATTCATCTTTCATTTTGACTAGACCAATTGTGTGTTCTATCTGCATTATCAGCTCCATAAAAATTCATTCCTATCCATAAAAATAGAAGATTTCTAATAATGCCTCTCCTACTTTGTATGGGTGTGTTTGGTTTTATTTAGGAGAGAAAGGCAGTTAATCTGGTAACTGGGTTGTCTTTCTGTCCAGTTTCCCTGCAGGACCTAATCCATCTACTCTAAACCCATCCAGTCAGATTTAAACTGAATTGTTTTTATGATGAGATGGGGAAAATTTGTCTTTGCACAACGCATGAATTTTGAGTAACTGTGAAATTGTTGCCTATCCAATGTCTCTCTGTACAGAGTCACTCTGGGTAGATGGGGTTCCGGATGGGTATGGCCCACGTGGCCTGAAAGGTGGTAAAGAACCAAAACAATTAACATAATGCTTGCAGCATGATGCTGCAGAATCTTCTGAGCTGCACATACCAGTTTAACCAAGGTCTGTCTCCAGAGAACTGGAAAGTCTCAGTGAAGGGGCAAAACTAACAGGATAGTGAATTAAAATGATGAGTAAATTGTGAGTAAGAGGAGTAACAAACATATTTAAGTCATGGCAATACCTTCAGTGCCAAAACCAGCCCCAGGAGCCTCAGGCACCAGCGATCTCCACGACTTCCAGGTGAGTCTGTGCCTATAAGTACACTGGGGGACCAGAGCCAGTGCTGGATTGCCAAGGGAAGGACAGGAGAACACTTAACTCTCACGAGGAGCTACAGGTGCCCAAACCACCTGCATGTCCAGAACAGTGGGTATCACTGGGACCTCATCGTTCTTCACCGTTGATTATCTTGGGTATTTGGCTGGCATTCACTAAACAAAGAGCCATGACAGCATCAGCTCCTCCCAGATGCTTGCTGTCTCCTTCTCAGTGCAGGTCACACTCCTGCAGCAGAGGCAGCTGGAGAAAACATGTGCTCATGTCCCAGCAGTGCTTGTTCACAGTCCGGAGTCCTGAGAGAAACTCACCTTCACGAGGAGTTGGAGGCCACGCATGAAGTGGAGCAGCTGAGGTGGGGCAGGTGTTTGGTTGGAGGCAGTGCCCACCAGCAAAGATTGGGACAAACAGGTGGCATCTTCAAAAGTGGCAGAGGGAGATAGGCAAGAGCCCCTTGCGTAGTAGAGAACAGGCTTCCAGCTACTTAATCACAAAGAGGACTTGTATAACCCTCTCTTTTTCCCATCCTCCCTTTATTTCTTCCTTTCTTCCTCCTCTCCTTTTCTCTTTTCATTGCTCTTTCTTCCTTGTCTATTGTGTTAATCCTCTGTGCCATGGATGGGTTTTATTTCATGATAACTGCATGGTCCAATACTGCTCATATTATGTGCAGGCAGTTAAAAAACAGAGTTTGTTACTTTTTCACTACTGGCGTTATGTGCTGGTCAAAGGGCAGGTGAGTTGATGTTCCCAGCTGCTAGATCTCAATAAACTGACTAAATAGCCTTTTCTAATACCCTTTTAAAACCAGGTTGCTGTTGTTGACCGTAGTGATACAGCAGATCCAGAGTCTGCAAGGTCTTTAGCAGGAACAGAGCCATATTTCAGTTAAGAAGTTAGAAGGGTGTAAATCCAGGCTGGCAGGTTAAAGAGGCAGAGAAGCCCCTGTCTGGTCTCTGTGGGTGAAAAGGAAAAAAAAAATTGTCTTTGGGTAGGAGCTTTTCAAGCAGAATCCCAGACAGATCTCTCTGGCCTTGCATTCCTCCATATTCTTATAATTCCTGAAATCTCTGTGAAACCCCCTGGGTTGTATCCATTCCACCTGCAACACATATGCAAAAAGCTCTTAAGCTTTGTCTATGTCTTCCTACCCGAGGACCAAGGCTCTGGCAGATCTCTGGAGGAACAATCCCTGGAGATTATTCCAATTTTGCAGTGAGATACCACACTAACTTGGGCGCTTGTTACCTAAGGCATGAAATTTAACCACTAGTGGCTTGTACCGGGCTGGAAATAAATGTCATCAGTCCAAAGACAAAAAAGGGGATGGGGAATTGGAGAAGGGACAGCTCTGGATCACTTGTTGACCCAGAAGAGTGACAGGTAAGACCTAAATGATCTTTCCCCTTGGGTCCTTCCTGTATGAAAATGGAAAGTAAGCATTTAATTTCTCACCACTGTAATCAATTTATGCCCTAAATTCTTTATTAATCAATGTATTTGTGGGACCCAACCTTGGCTGAGCCCTTCTCCTTACTTCTTTATCCCCACCTGCCTCAGCATCCTAATCCCAGTCCATCCCCCAGTGCTCCCCAGTAAGGTTTTCCCTTTGTACCCACAAACATCCCACTGGGGCATTGCTGACCTTCCTAGAAGGCAGCTCTTCATCTGGGGAGGCAAAGTGGGATCTGTGGTAGGATGGAAACTAAGTAGGGTGGAAACAAAGTCATAGGGAGGTCTTTACCAAGAAGGCCCTGGAATCATATTAATCCCCCCCATGGGCCAACATGGAGGTTGCCCAAAGCTTCTAAAAGGACTTTTCGGATTAATAAAGGCACTTTCAACAGTCAGTAACTTATGCTGAGTTTTAACTTGCAAAAATTCCCCAAGGCACCACTGCCTAAATCTGAGATGCTGCAGTTTTACATGCCCAAATTTTAATGCATCCTGAAGCAACCCCTGACTACACCCTCTACTCTGAGTCAAGGTGTTTCTGGGGACCATTCAGTCCATTCTCTGCAACCTGGAGAAGTGGGACACTAACAGCAAATTTCCTATTGGCTTCTGCTGGTTATGCTACATTTACCACAAGCTGTAAAATAGCTTTAAATATTTGAAGCAGCAAATGTAAGCACCTTAGCAAACAGGACATAGATAAAAGTTCTTCATCTTCCAGGCAAATATCCTTAATATTCAGGTAAATAATACAAAAGAAACTGGAAGTAGAGAAGGACTTGTTATGGCCACAAGGCATGTCAGGACATGATTATCCTGTTTCACCCCATCAAGAGAGTGTGAGATAGAGTAGCTGAAAACAAGCAATACTTAATCAATCTGAAAATCCTGAAGTGAGCAAATTTTAAATGGGGAATTTTCCAAACAGCCCATTTCACCAGTTTGATGAGGGCAATGATCAAATTAATGAATTAGAATAGGATCAGACAGTACAAAGCGTGGTACATAGATCTCTCCAAAGCAGCTTGTGCACGTGCCTTACCACAACATATATTGTCCTATGCCCCAGTAAGAGAAGAATTCACAGTTCCCCTCCTTATCACTTATCCTTTACTTTATATCCTAAGTCAGATTGGCACCTTGACTTAAATTGTATCATCTTTCCTAAGGAATGGACGTTTGTATCAGAAAAGCACTGCCAAAACCACCCAGTTGGAGCTATTTCTCCAGAAGACACTGTAGGAATTAGTGGATTATAAATCTGGACCATTCTGCAAAGGTCTGGAATTTAGTTTTTCCATAGTGCAAGCAATAAATGGTGGTTTATGGCCTCAGGTTCCCCATAAATTAAATTAAGATCACAATATCTCTTTGAACAGTGCTAGGGAAATCCACTCATATAAATGAACTGCAGAAAGTCAGGATTATTATTATTACGGTTATTATTATTATTATTATTATTATTATTGCTGTTGTTAATAATGCAGTATCCAACCAGTGCATTAAACTAAGAAGTGTGGATGATGGGGACAATATTTGCCTGATGTTCTCAGTGCTATTAAACACAAAACGTGACACCAGACTTAGCAACCTCCTCCACAGTGGATGACATCACGTACCAAGCAGATGAAGAAAAACAGCTTCCATCCTTGTGAATCAACATTCCAGAACAAATAATGACGACTTGTAACAAATGCCTTTGGATGACAACAGTGGACATGTGGCTTTGTCCAGTTCCCACTGCGAGGATGGTGTGCATTTTTCTCATCCATTCCTTCACCTCCCTCATAATCCTATTAGTTTGAGAAAATACCTCAAGAAACAAGCATGGGGAGGAGGTGAAGGTGTGTCATGGGCAGGGGGGAACAGCCAGCGTTTTTGCCTCAGCTGGGTAAACGGTATTAACACATCTGGAATAGCAGGAAGAAAATCAGCATTACCGGGGGAGGCTCTGCTGGTTAAGGAACGGGAAGCAGCTCCGGAGAAGATGTATGAAGCAATAAGAGATGATTTACTCCCACAGCTTTTATTGTTTGAATACTTACACACACCCCATCTATTTTCGTTTGCCCCAGCATGCGTGGCAGTCCTCCCTGTCGGGGGGTGACATTGCCGCATTTGTCGGCATTCCCTCCAATATATCACGAGGAATAGCTGCTCCTGGGCCCGGATGGTGGAAAGCAATCCCCTCCCTGTGCTAGCCCTGGTAATGGGAGCTCTCCATCATGCTGCCATCCCCCGGGGGGGGGTGGGTACAAGGAGCTCGTGGGAGCTCATCAGAAGCGGCCTCGCGATCCTCGTCATGAAGGCCCGTAAAGCAAACGCTTCCCACGTAACTCCGTGTGTGCTCTCCGAGCCTGGCACTGACAGCGAGCAGCCTCATTCTGAGCCAAAGGAGAGAAAGAAAGAGACACAGGAGCTGTGATGAGCACTGGGGTTGACAAGGCTTTAATACACCCTCGAAGTGTGAGGGTGTGACACTCAGTTTCTGAGGTGGATCTTTCATTCCTGCATCGTTGCTTGGTGGACCAGGGGTTAACTTCAGCTTGCTCTTACTCGGGTAAGTGTCTGGGGTGAAGAGGACCCAAAATGAGATGGCTTTAATGGAGAGGGCCTGAGATCCTTAATTAATGGCTTTAACCTGAAGGAAAGTATCTTTAGAATATATATTAGTAAGAAATTCTTGGCTGTGAGGGTGGTGAGGTGCTGGTACATTTTTCCCAGAGAAGCTGTGGCTGGCCCATCCCTGGAAGAGTTCAAGGCCAGGTTGGATGGGGTTTGGTTCCACCTGGGATAGTGGAAGGTATCCCTGCCCATGGCAGGGGGGTTGGACCAAGATGATCTTAAAAGTCCCTTTTAACACAAACAATTCTATGATTCTATAACTGCACTTCAAGACACAAATCAAAGTAGGGAAGTGTTCGTATGATTGAGGAGGACTCTGGTTGTGGGTAAGTGGGGACAGTAAGATGAGGTGGAGGAATGCAGGGAGTTGGTGTTGGACACGGGGGTTGGATGAGTCTGGGGGCCAGGGTGTCAGATAAGGGTATAAATCAATCTTCTTAAAAACAAAATACAGAACCCACAAGAGTTTCTACATATTTTCTTTGGAATTTTGCACTATTTCAGGCTTGACCTCTTCCTAGGAACATAAGACTGAATTAAGCCCCACAGAAGGCCTTTGAATCTCATTTGAAGTCCCATTACAACGACCTTGGATGAGGATCTCCATGTTTTTGTTACATGGTTTTACCTCCTTACTACAAATGGGTTCTGGAACAAGAAGGATTGCAGGCTGTAAGAGTGTAACTGATGGGTTTATTTTTTCAGTTGTTTCATTGCCTTCCCTTAGAGGTATGTTTATGTACATTAAATTTTGAGGAGCACTAAGTTGTATCTATCTCTTCTAGAAATCATCTCAGTAATAATCACAAAGGCAAGTCATGTAAAGAGAGGACATAGCTGGAATTAGGAACATAATGGAACAGCCAAATGGCTGTTGGGCAAGTTATGCCTTTCCCTGCAATCCAAATCAACACTCTTCACAGCTTTGGGGTTTAATTAGTTAATTATTATTTTAAATTGTTTAGATTACTATTTAACTTTTAAAAGTTGCATAGCTTTGAACTCATTACTGAACATGTGCAGAGGTTTCCTTCCTTTGGTTTGAAACTGTTTAGCCCATTCTGCTGCTCTAATAAGTTGCCACATAACATGATTCACTTTGAAAATGGTGAACCTCATCTGCACGAGTCTGCAGAAAGTCTCGAAGGGAATTATCCTGAGGACTGTTCAGATAAACATGATAAGGATTCTGATGGTAACATTATTAACTGCTTCAGTGCTTAAAATATGCAGGAAAATGTCATGTGTTGGAGATCTACACTAGTATTTTGTAGAAAGGAGAAAGGATTCCCCAGAGGCAAAGCGAAGGTGTGACTGCTCTCCCCGGCACATTATCTCCTTCAAGATACATTCCCTTCTAAGAATCTTTTACTAGCTCTGCTCTTTATCATTTGTTGGCCAAATCTGTGAACAGCCTGATATGTCTTTGGAGATGTGTTTTGTTTTGTTACAATGATAACTTGGTCACATAATCTTGCCTAGGGTTTGGAGCACCGTATTAGCATCATGTTTAGCACAAGGCATTACCATCATGTGTGCAAGACAGTGCCTCTGCTTTCAGTAAAGCTTAGTGTGGCTGCAGTTACCTTCTCTTGAGAAGGTCCACAAAGTTCCCAAACACTCATTAAGCTATGCAGGAGTCCTTCCAAAGGGCTAGTCTCTCAGATGCTTAAAGCATATATCTTGCAAGGAGATGCTCTAAATCTGCAATCAAGACAAAGTTCTCTGTCCAGCCTGGCCAAAAGCCTGAAAGGGTCACCCTGGCTATAACCACAGATTGTCTTTGGAGCATCCCAAGGGGCTTTTGAGAAAGATTTCACAAACTACCTTCAGGAGTGTCAAAAGGAGGTAATAAAGTCACAGACTATGCCATTCTCACATCACCCCTTGCAGCCACACTTAGGCATTTAGATGGCTCTGGATAATGAGGGTCTGTTCTTCACTCATGAATTCAAAAGGGTTCAGTCTTCCCAGGCTGACAAAGAAAAGGATGATTCATCAACAGTTCGCTTTTCCACCCAATTTGTTACTTGATATTTTTAATGAGCTTTCGAAAGCATCAAAAACATCAAGAGGAGATTAATTTCTGTTTAATAAGAAAACACAACAAAACTCCAAACTGAAAGTTTAGAGCTTTTAGTAGCTGACAGGATAAAGAGAATGAAGAAAGACTGAATCATCCTAAAAGGTAGTAGAAAGAAAATAAGTTTCTTTTTGTTTTGGAAATGCAACAGTCCACTTGAAATGGTTACAGCCCAGGCTCTAAAAGGATAAAATTACTTTACCTCGCCTCTGCTCAAGGCTGTGAACTCACAAAGTCTTCCAGCAGATGCCTTGTGCTGTTCTGCACAGGTTTGTCCTTGCAACTCTTCTCCATGACAAGGTGACAGCTCCAACTGCTGCACAGAATGGCTTAGAAAGAGTTCTCACACAGAGAAACCTTCCCTGGACTCCAGGAAAAAATCTGCTCCTGGCTTATGCATTCCCTTCATTTAGCTCAATATTCAAGAAAGGCCACCTGATTCCACCAAAAATCAGCGTGATTTTTTTTCAGGGATTTCCAGGTTTGGGAAAGAGTAACAGTGCTGGAAATCCTAAGTGGGCAGCAGTCTGAAGGCACATGGTTTTTTTTTGGTTTGGACTTTGTCCATTATCATAAAATTAGAGGCTTAAAGCCAGTTGAAAGGTTTCTGTCATGCTGAGAGGTATTTCTCTTTCCTTCCTTCTGTCCTACACCATCCTTGGTGTTTCTAGCTCTCAGAGATAGATCTTTTACTCCCTTATGCCCTAATCAGTTTTTCAGTACACATGAACAATTCAAGTTCTCTAAAAGACAAGGCAGCCCAAATCAATAATTAATAGTTGTCTGAGTGTCAAAATGGAGACATGGGAGTTAATTTATGTTGGATATTTGAAAGAAATTCTTTACTCTGAGGGTGGTGAGGCCCTGGCACAGGTTGCCAAGAGAAGCTGTGGATACCCTGTCCCTGGAAGTATTCATGGGCAAGTTGGAGGGGGCTTGGAGCAACCTGGGATAGTGGAAGGTGTCCATGGGGTGTTGGAATGAGATGATCTTTAATGACCCTTCCAATGCAAACCATTCCATGGCTGTAGGAAATCACAGCCAACCTGGAAGGATCTGACTGATAAATATGGGCCAGGTGATTCCTTCCAGAATGGCAGTATCATTCTTGGAAGTACACACAAGTGCACCTGCAGGCATGCAAAACTCCATGGAATGAAAGAACAGGAGGAAAAGTTGTGTTTGCTGATATTAAATATTGGGGGGGGGGGGTTGGTGGTATTAATGCATTTAGTTTGTCTGTTAACAAAGTTAATATTAGTAACATTAATAATAATGTGGTGAGTGGATATGGGAATCTGAGGCCACACCATAATGCATTTATTCATACAAAAAAGCTAAAAAGAAGTTATGCCATTCAATCACTCTAGCCCATAGGAAGCATGATGAGAGAAAGTGACTTTGATAAGCCTGTCCCCAATTTAGTGCAAACCAATTCAGAGTGCAAACCCCAATTCCCAAAAATCAGGACATCCAACAGGATTTTCCTCACCATATCAGGATCTAGACAACAAGTAAGACTGGATGAGACTCGTGAGACTCGACTGCTCACTCACAAAGGATGCACTGTAACAGTCAGGTAATTACAGACAATTGTGCAGCATCTTATTCCTCTGCTTGTTAATATGAAAGAAAAGCTGATAGAAAAAGGCAATATATTTGTATTTATCTTTTCAGTGGGTGTCATCTCTTGTCTGCCTCATTCCAGTCCTTTTCTTTCCAAGAAAAGAGTAATTTATAGAATCATAACAACACAGAAAATTACTGACTGTAAAGATTCTGCTGTAAATTAGTAGGTGAACCTTAGAAGGTGTGTGTGTGCTCACACCATCATGTTCCCACTCAGCTGTCCTATGTTGTTACCTTTAGCCATTTATTCTAAATATGCCATTAATAAATCTATAAATAAGCTCTATACATGTCCAATGACTTGGCTTTTCTCCAATTCTTCTACATTTATTTCCCCTTCTGCTTATTTTTTTATTTGCCCTGCCTTGTTAAACATCCATCTTCCCTTTGGAGAGCACCAACTCAACCAGAGAGATGGCTGTTTTCTCCTTGCACGGCAGCTCTATTCTGGACATGGCTTTATATTCCCTCTGTGTCTCACATTAACTCGTGCAGCCTCTTATTTCGATGTTTTCACAAGTGGATTGAAGTAGTTTAACAGTACATGGTTTTTGCGAAGGGAAAGAAAGTTGAGAAGAACAGAAATAATGAGGATGGGACGGGTGGAAAAGGGAGCTATCCCAAAGAAAGGTTCCCTTGTTGGCAGCAAGGTTAACTCAGCTCCCTATGGGATTTCACTTTATGGCTTTGACTGCCAATTTTCCATTTGCCTTCCTGAAATTCCCTGGGAGGAGCATTTCTCTCATGCTGGGTCCAGAAGAACTTGAGTGCTTAGTGACCAGGAGCACTGTAGTGCTCTCATTGCTTCCCAATCTGGGACCTAAAATCTTGATGCTAACTGTATTTTCTGTTATCCACTCACCATCTTCCACCCAGAAGACCTTAAAGCTGGGCATGAAAGTCCCTAGAAGAGGGTGGGAAATGAGTTTCTGTTTAACCAGAAAACATAACAGAACTCCAAGCACAAGAGCTGAAAGTTTAGAGCTTTTAATAGCTGACAGTATAAATAGAACGAAGAAAGACTGAATCATCCTAAAAAGCAGTGGAAGAAAATTGTTTTTCTGGGGTTTTTTGTTTTTTTGTTTTGTCTTGTAAATGCAACAATCTACTTGAAATGGTTACAGCTGAGGCTCTGAAAGGATATCATTACTTTACCTCACCTCTGCTCAAGGCTGTGCACTCATAACCTCTTCCAGCAGATGCCGTGTGCTGTTCTGCACAGTTTTGTCCTTGCAACCCTTCTGCATGTGTTTCTTGGGTAATAACTTTATTTCTAAGTGGTGTTTGGTAATCAAGGGGCATTTTCTGGACACCTGAGCCCTCTTAGGGGGCTGAGTGTTCTGGGGGCACTGTGCCAAAGACACCTGGCCACGATGCCTACCTGGCTTCTTTCTCCTTTGTGTACCACCCTCTTTCCAGGCATGTGAAAAGACACAGAACTGAGTGCAGGAAAAGCAAAAATCACAGATGGAGGCACCTCAGGAGTTCATGTGCCTTTGAGGTCCTGTTTCAGCTCAGACAATGTTTCCAGGGTAGGTCAGTGCCATAGCTGGGGGATCTAACCCCAGTTAGATCTCACCCTACACCCTAGTTAGGGTTCCTAGATCCTAACCAAAGGATTTTATCCCTGGATGGTGTCTCTGCTGCTAGAGAGCTCTGGTAGGAATTGTGCTTGCAAATAAAATCTTCCCCCTCTTCTCTCAGCTGCACAATCCATCCCCAAAATATCCAATGAGCACCTTTACTGGTGCAGAGTGGCTGTTGCCTTCCACCCCAATAACTGCTGAAGGATCTCTTTATTCACAGCTTAAGAAGCACCTGAGATTTTGTGGGGATGACTGACACCACACAAATGTACATTATAATTATTGTCATTCAGACTGGAATCAGCTCTGCATTGTTTTACGGTGTGGGGTTTTTTTTTAATATAATTTTTCTGTGTAGGAAGGCTGTTCAATAAAAGAATATATTCCGTTATGTGGCAAAGTTAAAATTTTATATTTTTTTTCCTTTTTATTCTTTGTGTTCTGTCACTGGTAAAACACTTTTCTCCTGTAGGCACTAAGACATATTCTGCACGTCATTTGTGAGGGCTGTGGCTTACCAGGATGGGGCACATGATTTCTAATTAAAGGTGAACAAGACCTTTCCAGCCCAAAAGCCTTTTTATATACGTATAAATTTTTAAGGAAAAAAATTTTGTGAGATTCATGAAATACCTATATTTTCCTTCTGGGCTGCTCAGAATGTGCTTCTTTTGGAAATGGCGTATCAAAATATTAAACTGCATTTTCCTGATATTGTACTGCCTAATGGGACTGGTAGTTTTACCCCCATTTTCACCGATAAAATAATCTCCTCAGAGGATTGTGTTTCCACTAAGGAACTCTGCTGACTTCCCACCAGCCAAGAAATGTGTTGTGTCGTGGCCATTACATTTACTTGTAATTAGCATATAATTATTACGAGCAGGAAGCCTGGCCTAGGAGAGTGGGGGAAATGTGAACGTTTCTGTTTTAACTACAGTTCCCACCAGACCACGTGCCGCTGTGAGAAAACAAAACTGAACGTTGACATGACTCAAAACAAAACCTTTCAGCAACCCGAATGGAAAGGTTTTGATTTCAGTCATGTCGAAACATTTCTCTTCAGCTGAAAATGTCAAAAAGAGCATTTGACATCTGTTGTGTTTTGACCTTTCCAAATTGAATTTCTTTGTCGCTCCCTCGTCCGTTCTGCAGAAAGAAAAGCACACATTTTCTTTTGTCCTGATGTTGGGGGAAAACACAAAATAGAAATATCCAGAGGATTTACCATGAAGGGACATTTCTCAGTTTCACTTAGCTCTTTATAAGGAAGCTTAGGCTCAAATAAAATACCCCTCTCTCCTCCAGGACTCGTACTGAGCTGAGCCCTGCAGCCTGGAGCAGAGGATAAAGCAGCAAGTGTGATCCCAGGGGAAGGCAAATCTTTCCTGGGCACCCTGAGCTCCTTCATAAATAACTCTGCTCCCACCCTGTATGTTCCTGCAGTACCTGTACAGATTATATATATTCCTTCTTTTCAGTCTTTTCCTTGCTGCTATCTCCCGTGACATGTTGTCTGGTTTGTTCTTTGTATATCTGGTATGAAATCGAATAAATGTCCTGTAAGTTACTTTCATCTCAGCATCTTCATTATTTTCGTGTCAGAAGTGTCTCAGCAAGGGAAATTCAAGTTTGGGTGAGCTCACAGACATTTCTTTTCACTCATAAGACATGAGCAAACCATCTGGCACAGTTAAGCCACTCAGCATGATCCCTAAAACAAAGACAAATGCTGCCGCTGTTGTTTCATTGTTTAAAATAGACGTTTTTGGAGCACAGATTATTTCAGTGCAATCCTTCCAGCTCTTTTCTGTTAAACCCATACATATTGATACATGCCCCTGGATGTCTCCATATAGCCTGAAGAAACTGTCTCTTTATAAATGACACACATTAAATATATATGGCAACTATTCCTGTGGCGTGTATCTTAATTTTAAAATCCATTTAAAATAGCAGTGAAATTAAATTAAATCTCAGCACCCGGTGGTTTTCTACTGTAGACTCAAATCAGATGTGTCATAGAAACATGAAATGGTCCTTTAGGATCATCCAGTTCCAACCCCCTGGCCATGGGCAGGGACATCTTCCACTAAACCAGGTTGCTCCAAGCCCCGTCCAACCTGACCTTGAACATTTCCAGGGATGGGGTGTCACCATTCCTACATCTCATTAGGTTGAAAATGGCTGTTTGAGACCTTGTCCACGAGCAATAAAGGAGCCCATGGCAGGACAGAGGTCTGAACCATCCTGAGGAAGAAACAGTTGAGGCACCAATGGTTTGGGGAAAAGCTGGAGCTCAGTTTTCCCTTGGACTTTTTTTAAAACAAGAATTTTGGATGATACTTTATATTCTCCAGTCAAACTAAATCCCAGAGATGGGAGGTTTGGTGTGATGTGGCTAAAAGTCCTTCTTCATAGCAGCCTGGGAAGGGGAAGTGTCCTCTTTGTAAAATGTAGTGTTTCATTCAGCAAATTACTCTGTCCTTAATGGGCACTTGAAAGAAAGGATGATCCCTTTCAAGAGAAACAATGGAAACAAGCTGGAGCTGAAGTTGCATGGATGTGTATTTTCCAGTGAAAAAAAAAAAATCTTATTTATGAGCCAAATGTGGATTTCAGAAGGGTTGAAACCACTTGTTGGTTTGTAACAAAGTACAAACACTCCAGGCTGTAACCATCAGACCATGACACCAGTTTCCAAGAACTGAAGGAACATCTTTCCTCCGTATCTCTAAGTCTAAGGAAATGTGTGGTGTCACCAAAACGCACTGTCACCTTTTCACATGTAATCCACAACTGCGTAACAGTCACAGCAATTTCCTTTTTAGTAGCAAGTGGTGCTAATATGGTTTGGAAAACCAAAGGGATTATGTGGATTTACTGGTTCCCACACACCCATCAGAGGCTTGTCATTCAACAAATTCTGCCTTTTAAATATGACCACTGTTTGCAATTAATAACACACAAAAAAATTAAATTCCATTTTCCTCCTCTTCTCTTGGAAAATATACTAAGGAGAAGGATTTTATCACCTGCACTGTGCATAATATCATGTATTGGATGTGATTGTCCAAGTGGCTCATCCTTTCTACCAAACTATCTGACATCCACAACTATCATTACCTCCCATAAAAGATCCATAAGGAATAGAAAATGTATTCACATGTTCTAAAGCTCTGATCAGTTTTTATTGGTTTGCAAAACTCCAGGGATCCTGGATGGAGGCAGTTATGGAAAAGGGACTCAGATATCGCAATGCAGCCTCTGCAAAGTCAAAGGTAGCTGTACATGCCAAGAGCTAGATGGGAATTCGAAGCTTTTCTTCTGATGCTCCTCTGGGGAAATGTTTTTTTGCCCATAATTTGGGGAGCAGATTCCTTCTTCCCTAGTGCCAAGGCTGGTTTGAGGCTTTGCATATAGCAAAGACTAGTACTTCCCACAAGCAGAGATTGCACAAAGCCTTCATGGATGAATGAAAGGCTCCAATAAAACTCAAACATTTAAAAAAAGAGTGTATAAGAGGTGGAAGCAGGGCCATATCAGGTCACCTAGGATAAATATAGAGATAGATATAGATATAAATATAGAGATAAATATAGCAAAGCTTTACAAATGTCATCCCTACATGCTCAGTAGCCAGCATGGATTCATGAAAGATGAAACCTTGTCTGACCAAAGCTTTCTGCAAGGAAATGATCAGCTCAGTGGGTAAGAGAAGAGCAGTGATTGTTTTCAAAATTTAACAAGGCTTTTGACACCATTTGCCACCACATTCTAATTTTCCAGCTGATGAAATACAGGTTAGACAAGCAGACAGTGAGTTGGACTGAAAGCTAACTGAATTGCTGGACTGGAGGGGTCACAGTTGGTGGGATGAAGTCCAGCTGGAGATCAGGCACGAGTGGTGAGCACCAGAGGCCAGTACTGAGGCCAGTAAAGTAACATCACTCTCAGTGATCTGGTTGATGGGACAGGGCTCTCCTTCAGCAAGTTCGCAGGTGATGCAAAACTCTGAGGAGTGGTTGATACCTAAAATGGCTGCACTGCTTTCAGAATTACATTGATAGGCTGGAAAAACGGTCAGAGGGGAAAGCTGTGAGTTCAGCAGAGGTGAAAATGAAGTCCTACATCTGGGAAGGAGCAGCCATAGAGTCACTGAAGGCCAGGCAGGTGATTAAGAGATTGCAGATGATTAAGAGGTTGCATATGAGAAACTGAAAGACCTGTGACTGTTCAGCCTGGAGGAGACAAAGTTCTAGGGGGATCTTAGCAGTCTATAAATAGGTGATGAGGGAATGAAGAAGCTGAAGCTCAGTTTTTCTTAGAGTTGCCCAGTGACTGGACAGGAGACAAGGGACACAAACTCAAGCACATCAAATTGTTTAAACACAAGGAAAGTTTTTTACTGTCAGGATGATTGACCACTGAAACAGGTTGTCCAGAGAGGTTGAGTCTCCATCTCTGGGGATATTCCAAGAGCTACTAGACCCGGTGTTGGGCAAACCTACAGTGGGTGCCTCTGTTCTGAACAGGGAGGGTGGAATAGATGCTCTCTAGACATCCCTTCCAATCTCAATGCTTCTGTGACTATGAGGGTTGCAGAGATTATCTCAAATGGACTGTGCTGTTACCAAAACAGACCATTTTCTGGTATTGATGGAAGAGTTTTCCTGCAGCACAGAAAAGTTCCCTTCAATAATTTTGTCTCTCAGGGGATGCAGAAGAAAGTTTTGGCCATTTAAAAAGTGCTTACAGGAAATGGAACAGTGCTTAAGGATTCTATTACCATCAGCTTGGCTGTGTGCTGCAGTTCCACTTGCCTTCTCCAGGCATCTGCTCCTGTGTGATTGCAATTTTATTCTTTTTCAAAGGGGCAGATGGTATTTTTTTTTCCCTGTGTGCATAATTAAACAAACACAAAACAAACTCATCTAAAGATACTAATTAATTCCTTTTCCTAATAGATTGCAGGCAGTCTATTAATATTACTCACTCCTGGGACTAAGAGTCTGTCAGCAGAGCTTCCTTGTCTTGCTGCTTTTCCTTCTCCCATGGTGAGACTAGTGAAGTGATCCACCACTTCTCTTTAAACACAGTCATACTGGAAGTAGCTGTAGCTAGTCCTGGGCTGATTTTGGAGTTAGGATGCTCATCCTTCACTTAATTTGTTAAATATGGTTTAAATTGGGTTCCCTCATCATCCTTTGTAGCTTTGATAATCAGTATCTAAGTGGCCATGAAGCTGATTGGGTGAGGTAATGCCTGAGGACTGGGTCACTCCTGGCTCTACACACATTTACATCCAGTTTGGGCTCTCTGGTATTCTTGGAAAGGGTGTGACAAAGGAAAAGAAGTTTAATTGTTCTGCTTTTAATGTATGTCTACATGTACACATTAAAAAAAAAAAAAAAAAAGGTGATATCAAAAATGCCGTTGGATGGCACCAAGTGATTGTCAGCTCTATTATAATTACCCAATTAAACAGGTGATAATGAACCCAGACTTGAAATGCTGCAGGGTGAAAAGGAGGGTGTCACAGGGAACTCAACATTTGTTTTATCCTAAATCTTTATTGTAAAGTAATCACCTGTCAGGAAGTCTGCTGAGGAGGGAGTAGCTACGGAGTGCAGTGCTGTGATCACAGAAACAGGGTGGGAACAAAAGCAGCAGTGACAGATTCAGGTAAGGCAGTCTCCAACGCTGGAAACCTGAGCAGCCCAAGGGCTTTTTAAGGAGCCAACCTGGGGACAAGAAGGTGCTCAGCCTGAGCTGAGGACATTAAGTGGAAGCTGTGCTCTCTCCAGCTATAAAGTTGTGTTTTTTTAGTGCTTAGAAGATGGGTCATGTTTTCACTGTGCTGGACAAAAAAAAGTAATCCATGAGCTGCATGTTCACACATTCTGCCATGGCAGCTCTGCTGAAAAGAACATGGGGTAGGTGCTCATTTGTGACCATCTACCATTAATTCTGAAGAGAACCTGTGGTAGATGGTCACCTCAGCATCCTGAGGTGTTAAGAGGTTTGAACTGGTATAAATGGGGCCAGAAGGTCATGGGAAACAATCTCTTCTTTTTACTTGGCATTTCTTAGACCAAATGTAGATCCATGGACCTGTTGGAGAGAGTCCAGATTAGGGTCATGGAGATGCTCCAAGGGCTGGAGCCCCTCTGCAGTGGAGGCAGGCTGGGAGAGCTGGGGGTGTTCAGCTTGGAAAAGAGAAGGCTCTGGGGAGATCTGAGAGCCCCTTCCAGGGCCTGAAGGGACTCCAAGAGAGCTGGGGAAGTCCATGGAGTGACAGGACAAGGGGGAATGGCTTCAAATTGACAGAGGGTAGGTTGAGATTAGATATTAGGAAGAAATTCTTCCCTGTGAGGGTGGTGAGGCCCTGGCACAGGTTGCCCAGAGAAGCTGTGGCTGCCTCTGAATCCCTGGAAGTGTCCAAAGCCAGGTTGGATGGGGCTTTGAGTGACCTGGTCTAGCAGAAGGTGTCCCTGCCCATAGAGAGCGGTTGGAATTTAATCATCTTTTAGATCACTTCCATCCCAAACTATTCTATGATTTTATGATTGCATTTTAAGACACATGGCTGATCTTTAAGATGCCTTTCAACCCAAACCCAGTATTTGTTCCTCTTTTAGTATTTCAGCATCTCAGAACCCACTTAAGTATTCAAGGAAATATTTAATCTCAAAAGCATCCGGCCCTTCATTTTTCCCCCAGACTGATGCTTCTGGAACTTTATTTCTGTGAGGACCATTTTACTTCTGGGACTACAAATCCCATCAGTCTTCATTGCTGCCTCAGTGAGGAGCGTGGTTGTGCTGGACTTCAGAGGCCCACACGACCAGCCAGAGACAAACCAGATGAATGTTCCCTTCTGAGAGAAACGGAGGAAAGCTCCTTATTAAATTCTTTCAGATTTTAATGCGTGCAAAAATGCGTTTCTTTTCATATGATCCTCATTGCTGGATTTCAGTCGTGTTCAAAGATGACAAAATGAAAAAGATCAAATGATAAATCAAAACAAGAGTAACACAAAAGCCTGAGGGATACAGAGCTGACAACAGATGATCACAGAAGAAAGTGATAAAATTCTTGCTTATTCCAGAAAAGCCATCCTTAACTAAGAAATATTTCCTAGATATGTGTGTAAATGACAGAAAAATTTTAGATTGATCATTTCTACTGGATATTTTAGGACCAAAAATTCAGTTTGTTAGAATTCTAACCAGCCTGTTCATCATTTTCAAGGCTGATTAGTCCTAATGTACATATATAAATATTTTAAAATGCGTTGAACAAGGCGAAGACCCATCAAACTAACAAATCAATTTCTTATTAGGTTACACCAGAAAATAGAGTGTCCAGAAGTGTGTGCTGTTTGTAAATATTAGGTGCATCAATCTTGGTTCTTTCAAACAATCAATTTCCCTGTGAAAGGGACAAACATGAAAAAGAAAGAGGGGGAAAAAAAGAGAAAAATAAAAAAATCCCTGAATACAGCAATATCATAGCAGGCTAAATCTAAATCATTGCTGTTCCACTGTGAAGAATAAAGATAACCCCTTTTTTTCTTTTTGTTTGTTTGAGGTTTTTAATTTTTTCTTTTTTTTTTTTTTTTTTTTTAGGAGCTGCTGTTGTAGCCCATTATAATGACAACTGGCTTAAAAGTGTTAAGAGGAAAAGATAAATCACTTCTGAAACGTATTTTGAAGTGAGTTAGTTAATCCAAGGAGCCTTGTAACACTCCCTGCAGTTATTTCCTGCATGATGGATTGGCTTTAGCTTGTCTCTGCTCCCTTGAGGGACTTCTTCAGCTCTCATGAGGGCACTAGAGGAATATCCTATGAGGGAAGGAGGGTCTGCTCTGGGCAGGTCTGGGAGGTGGCCAAGCAGAGATGGTGGTGGGTGGACAGTCTCCCTGGGAGCCTTGAGCACACCCTGGGGCTGTGGAGAGCGTGCTGACTTCTCCTGTCAAGAGCAGTGTGTGATATGAGCTGCAGCACATCACGGCAATACTAGTCTTTCTCTGATCCAAAAAGGGAGCTCATGTGTTGAGTTGTGGCACAGCTGTTTGCAGCAGGAACCACCTGAAGTGACCCCCTGGGTTGGGCAGATGAAGACAGGTGGGCACCTTGCAGCTGTGTGTGGGCCAGGAGCACATGATCTGGCTGGTGAGTCCCCAGGGCTAAGAAACACCGTCTCAGGGCCATCCTACAACCATCACCTCAGCATGGTGCTCTTCCTTTGTTACTGAATCCCTTCCTAGCTTGAGGAATCCCTGTGTGGTGGTTAATACGGGACCATTATCTCCAGCTACGAATCCAGCTAAAATGCTGTTTCTTTGGGATCTCTGCACCCAGCTTTGTGTGGACACATAATGCCCTCTCTCCTGAGTTCCCTTTGATGACTGTGACACCTTGTTCAGAAGAGCCAAGGACCAGTCTGAAGTCCTCAGGCCAACTGTCAGTGACTGGGTTGTGTCCTTATGGCTGAGGGTATCTAAATGTTCACACTTGTTCCCTCTTATTTAGATCCACTTCCCCATCGGTGGAGTCCCTCCCGGTCTAGCAGGGAGGATTTTTGTATCCAGCCACTGAGATCCATGAGGTCCTCACACACCACACTGATGGTGTGTCGGGAAAACATATGGAATTACAAAGAGAAGCTGAAAGGTGCCTGACAGCTGTATTTTTGCTTTCATAAGGTTGTTCTCATATTTCTCCACTGCCACACAGCTTTCATCCATTCTTTTTGCAAATACAGTCATGAAGAGCAGAGCATGGCAGCAACTCTGGAGCCTGCAAAATGCCCACTGCACTTTGAAAACTTGGACCAGGACAATAAGAACCAATGTAGGGAGGATTAACAGGCAAAGAAAGGCAGGGCTGATGACTGTGGCACTGCAAAGAGCATAGAATCATAGAATCATTATGGCTGGAAAAGACCTCCAAGATCATTAAGTCCAATCTTGGCTTCTTACAATTGCCAGCTTGTGTCCACCTAAAAGCAAAAATGTTCCTGATTTTCAACAAAAAAACCACAGTATATTTGTCCACCCACATGCACTCACACATTACTGTACATTTTATCCAATGCAATACATAATTTATTAAAAGGGCATATGCACTAAAGAGTTTTGCTTTCTGTAAGGGTTCTGGAAAGGGCAAATGTTACTGCTTGTTTTTAGTGAAATAAATTAAATTGAGCACTACATTTAACCAGGACCATCAGTACAGATCAGGTACGTACTGCTGCAGTGATGAATGACTTAATCTAAATGACATAGGTGTGCTAAACCAGGGATAAAGCCCAAACAGGAGATCAGTAATTGCATCTCTGCATTAAAACAGAATTATCCCTCAGTGGCAGCTCCTACTACCTTTGTCTAGTTGAGTCTTAAAATCCTCATTCTGGGACCCCGACAAGCTCCTACAACTGATGTGGCTGAAGATGCTGTACGGAAAGTAGCAGAGCTCGGTGCATAGGAGCAGAAATCAAGAAGGAATGAGGAGGAACATAACACTCCATGAGGGACAGCTACAAGTCCAAAGGAAAAGTGATCCCAATGTAGCTAGGACCAAGTAGAGCTGATGTTTTTGCTCTCTTGGTCTAGGTATTCCTCCAGGACGTTGGCTGGAATTTAAGCCTATTTTATGTTGTTCTCTGCTGTTCCCTTGGCGCAGCCCCTGAAACAGCCTCTGTGAGAGTGAATGAGTGACTGCATCGCCCTGTAGCCTGGGGGATGGAGCCTTTGCCCTGCAGTTCAAATCTATGGTTAAGTTATTGTTGCCTTTTTTTCTGTTTCTTCTATTCTGCACTTCACTGAGCCAAGTAATACCTGCCTTTTCAAGTCTTTCTTTACACGCCATCCCAACCAGTTGATAGATCATTCCTCCTCATTCTTGGACCATCTTCCTTTTGTATTATGCATATCACTGCTTATCATGCATCCCATTCTCATGTCCCATGCACCTCGCTGATGTGGTCCCAGACTTCCTTCTCGTGTTATTTTTCTTCATCTGAATCTCACCCCTTATTTCCAGCTGATATTTCTAACCTCTTCCCTTGTTACTTCTCTGCCCTTACTGCTGCTCCTCACTTTGGTTATTAGCAGCACCTGATATTTTCTTTAGTATGAACAGAGCAGAGACCAAATCTGCTGCTCTCCACGCTGCCATCACGTCCAGGATATCTCCTTTGAACTCCAGTCTTAGGTGACAGACATTGCCTTTTGTTTACAGCCCCACAGCCATGGCAGTGCCTCCCCCATGAGTTAATTCAATGAGTTTTGCTTCAAGTAAGATTTCCCAGGAGATTCTGGGAAGTGCCTCTGGAACTGTGTCAATACGAATAGATGCCTGTTCATCCAGATGAACACAGTGCTGCAACAACTGCGGGCATCTCGTACTGTCTTGGGGGGAAATGTGCCTGCTGCGGCTTGGGCTGAGCTTCAGATGGAACTGGGGAACCGTGCACTAATTAGTTAATTGGCTGAAGGAACCTGTATTGTAGTGGCTGGATTCAGTTTATAAACTGACACTAATTTTGTGGGGTGAAAAAAAATTTTTTTCCAATGCTTTGCAAAGCCACAGACCTTGTTAATCCCAATTTTTGCCTTCACTTAGCCCAGCACTGTACAGACAAGAGGCTGACTGATGTTACTTTGTACTCAGGAATATTGCTCAAGCATAAAATCAGGAGTGAAGTCTGAATCGTGTCTTTATTTCATGCCCTGCTGTGACTTCAGTTTGCTTTGTTGTGGGAAGGCAGCGTGAGGCACCGGCTCAAACAGAGGCAGCACAAGAACCCCTTTTTTTTGCACCAGAAAATCACATGTTTTTGGAGAGAGAGAGAGAAATCTACACACAGCCAAGGGATTTGTGGGTGACCTGTGCAGCCCGAGTCCCAGCCCAGCCAGAAAGTGCTGATTGTCACCTTGCAGCACAGGGACCCATCCACTTTGAGGTGAGCTGGTGCTCTAGTCAAGCACATCTTCTCATCTCTTCCAACAGCAGGAAGCTGTGTCTGGGGAGGTTTAGGTGGAGTATTAGGAAAAGGTTCTTCACCCAAAGGGTGGTGGGGCACTGGAACGGGCTCCCCATGGAAGTGGTCACAGCACCAAGGCTGCCAGAGCTTAAGGAGGGTTTGGACAACGCTCTCAGGCACATGGTGGGATTGTTGGAGTGCCTTGTGCAGGGCTGGGAGTTGGACTTGATCCTTGTGGGTCCCTTTCAACTCCGGACAGCCAGTGATTCTTTTTATCTCTACTCCTACAACACACAGTTCTCATAAAGAACTTTTCAGAGTAATCAAGACATATTCAAGTTATTACTGTTTAGCTCTGAACTTTTGGGTAAAAATAAATAATTCTTGACATATGGGAAGAAAAACTTTGGAGCTGTTCTGGCATTCGGGTTTTTGAGATGTTTTTCTGATAGCATGATGCAGAGTGTGTGTGGGGGGCTTCTGTAGTGTGAAGCAGAATAAAGATCACAATAATGAGGGCATGAAATTAGCTTGGCAGTATGAACTCTGTGATACTGTGTAGGATTTTCAATTAGGATGAATTAAATTGTTGCCAAAGTCAGAATGGATATAACGATTCAGTAGGGTAGGAGGGAAGAAAAAGGTGAGCCTTAAAGACATAGGAGATAATGGCTTAGAGAATTTTCTGTGCTTAGGGAATAGCTCATTCATCTGGAAAAGTGTAGAAAGAATCATGAAAATTACCTAGGAAATAAAATATGTGTATATATAGTGAGGGTAGGAATTTAAAGTGATGTCAAGGAAATAGCAGCAAGAAGAATAAGTGATGATTAGAGCCTCTCTTACTCTGCAGACCTGCCAATACTGCATCTTCCAAAGGCACAGCGATAATTTACGCCATTGAAAAATATAAAAGACCAGATTTCTTCTGTGTGTAGTGCCAGGAAGGGTCAAACACGGCTAGGTATTAATGCTCTTCTGAATGGTTTAGTCTCTGTGATTCTGTACACAAGATGTCTGCAGTATTTAATCAGAGTGTAGGATCAAGCTGATTATGTCTCATTTTATTTATGGCAAATTTCAGTAACGCCATTCAAACTGTGCTCTGAGTTTCTGTGCACGGTAAAAAAGCAATGATTTGCCCAGAATATCCTTTCATTCACTGAGAGTCTGATTTTTTTGAGATACAGTCCTCAAAGAGTGACAAACATCGCGCACCTTCCAAAAGCTGAGGTTCCAAAAGATCCCACCTTGCAAATCCATGCCATCCCTCTTTTTCTGTCTCTTCAGATGTAAAACATACAGAAGTGCCTGAAAGCCTTTGCCAGAAGTGCTTAGGCACCTGATTCCCACAGAAACACATTTGATGTTGAGTGCCACTCCCCTTCTGCATTTGCCCACTTTATCCTTCCTAAATAGATTATAATGAGTGATTTTAATATTCCAATCATGCAAATCTTCCCCCAAGATTTCAATAATGCCAGCAAGGCCTAATGTATACTCATAAATGAGCTACTCCAATTCCAGTTCTTGTTTATAACTCAGACTCCCAGCATCAGAGTATAGGCAATTAAAGAATTTCTTCTCTTCACATCCCTTGGTGCCTTGATTAATTTTGTTCTTGACATCTTAATTTCGAGCTAAATGAAGGCTCATTCATTCCTCCCTCTCTGCCTTCCATTTTTCCTGGTTTAACACTCTCCTGACTACTCATCCTGACACCTTGAATACTCTCCTATGAAGACAGAGACCATCTTCACCACTGTGGCTTAATCTTCTCACCAAATAGGTCATTGCACATCTTACACTACAAGTATCTTCCTCACTCTACTGAAGTCCAGAAGTATTTCTTTTCCAGAGGTTATTGCCTTTCTCTGCTCATTGGAAATGAGACTTCAGGATACAATATCCATCTGCAGGATCCAGGAACTCTTCAGCCACCTTCAGTCCTTCATATAGATCATAAAGAGCGTCCACCACCAGCGGTGGGAACCCTGGGCACCATATGCCTGTTCACCCTTGCTGTAATAACCGTGATGGGCTGGGGAAAAAAATGTCAAATGACTTCTTTGTCCCTGGGAAATTCAACTGCATTCTCAATACCGTGTCTTTGCCACCGCTGATGGGATTTGCGCAATCAAATGTAGACACATAAGAGGTAAATTTCTCCACCTCCACATTTATAGTCAGAAGAGAGAAATAAGGCCTTCTGGGGAGAAACTAATCTGGGTTAGTGCAGATGAATCATGTCTGGGAAATGCCCATTGCTCTCTATGGACCTGGATAAATTTTTCAGATGTGGTTTGCTGTAATTGAGACCTGTAAAACATTCCTGGGGTCATTCCTACCCCAGGAAATGGCACTGCAAACTGCACGTTAGGCTCTTGTAGCTTCACTTGGGGCTCTCCGCTCTGAGATACGTCCAGGCTTGTGGATATGCATTCAGAGAGCGTATTATGTCAGGCACCATAGAGAAACACAGTCAAAGGCAGCTTGTTCTCTAGGGAATCTGTAATCTAAATGAAATCTTCTATTCCTGTCCCTTTCCTGGCCTGGTACAATGCAGAGTAACTTTTAAAACATTTAAAACCCTTCCTCCAGCTTTTGCGGGTTATGAGTGTTTCTCTGCCTGACCATTTGAGATATTGAAAGACTGAAGGTTTATCACAAGGGGGACACACTCAGTGAAAAATAGATCATACTTCCACCACTGGCATGTGACAGCTTCACATGTATACTTGTGCCAAATGGGGCTGTGGTCTTGCAGCACCTCCAGGTGTTTGGAGTTCCACTGGTAGAGACCTGTTTTGGGTTGCAGCTGTTGCCACTGAAGTCAATAACCATGCAGGGTGCTGGGATGGCGTAACGAGTGACCTACACAGAGAAGGAGCAGTCCCAGCAGCCCTACAGAGAAGAGGATCACTGTGGGATGTGCTCTTAGTGCTGCCTGACCTGTGCCAATATCTCAAAAGTGGAAAGAACCGGGTTAAGCCACTGGTTTGTGCGGGTGGCAGAGGAGATTTACGTGAGCTGCTGGTGTCCTGCTGAAAGATGTGCTTGTGGGAGAGCTGCAGCAGATTAAGTTGCCATCCTGGGGCTGTGATTTACTTTGGCCTCGTTTAATTTGTGCAGGTGCTGGTCGGAAATGCCCACAAAGTCTGCAGCCACAGCTCAGCTGCAAGGACAGCCAAATCACCCCACAGCATCCCAGAAGGACTGGGGTTGGAAGGGGGCTCTGGAGATCCTCTAGTCCAACCCACATGATAAAGCAGGTTCATCTACATCTGTGGTTCTTTGGAAACACCCCGTTTTTCAGTCTGGGTGTTTTCTTTAAGACAGGATTTAAAGATTTTTTTTTTTTTCCAAGTTCTTTGTTTGGGGCAGAGCAGATGTCCCTGGAACCACCTCACATAAATACAGCTGGTACAGGCAGAGGTTTTAAACTGTTTCAGCTGTGCAAATACAAACACATCCATAATAATTTGTTCTTTGGACTTAACCTTTTCTATTTTATCCTAATTTAATGCTTAAACTTCCATAGGTGAAGTTCAAACTGGAATCTGTCTGTTTTGCTCCGAGGAGCACAGGCTTGCAGATGAGTCTCTGGAGACTCAAGCCAAGCTCAAGTCATGATTTTTCTTGCTCATGTGTCTGGAGTTGGAGATGTTAGAGCTTCTTTCAGTGAGGTGGGATAAATTCATCTAACTTCCATTGTGGGATTTAGCTTGCAGGTTAAAATTTCTAAATCTTGGCGTCTCCACGTATGTTTTTCTGTGCAAGTTGTGACTGTAAATTCCCAAGATAGTCAATGTAAATCGGCATCCAGTTGTCTGAGCGTGGGGTCTAGTGCTGATTTTGGTGGTCTGGGGTATCCTCCTGGCCTCCAGTGTGAATGTTTCCCCTAAAACCAGCTACATCTCTCACTGCCTCTTTGGCACCTCTGATTCCCCACAGCATTTCAAGTGGCAGTGCATTATCTATGGTTTGTGGTCACATTAAGATTCAACATTTATCTAGAAAATCTCTTTTGTTAGCTCTATTTTTTTGAAAAAAAGGGCAGTGATTTTATTTTTTTTTCCTATTCCTTCTGTGTCTTGTCCCTTGTGCCTGTGTGGGGCTCATGAGAGCACTGGCATTCCCGAGGTACTCAGACCTCACTCAGGGTCTGATCCTGGCTGGATCTATAAAGCATGAAGTTATTAGGGAGTCCTGTAATATCTGCATCTGTGTTCAGGGAGGAAAAACCTCCTGGGACCAAGCACAGAGCAGTAAGTACTGCAACAGCTGAAGAAAGGTTTTCATAAACACAGAGGAAAATCAACGTGGTCAAAGGGAACACTTGAGCCTTTCCTAAACTGGTTCCTCCACCTTCACAAGTTAGAACTGCCTTGGCAGTGTAACAGCAGAAGCTTCAAGACTGTACCCTTGAAAACTCTTTTTAAAGCAATTAAGTCAAACTGTGCTACATGGTGTTAATTTAGAATTTCAATTAGTGCACAGAATTTGCTATCGGCTCAGGCCAAGTCATTTTCTCAAACCAGAGCTGCCCCTTGCTCGACTGTTTGCTTGAACAATATGAAGATGGAAGCAATTTGTTCACATAATATGATTTAATATGATGACTAATGATTTTCAGGAGAAAGTATGGATTGGGTTTGTCAGGCTGATTATATCTGAAACGTGTCTGAGGAGGGGCCTGGCTCTTTCATCTGGCTTGATCAGTGCCTGAGCTGGTCCTTGGCATTTCCAGGGTAAAATCAAGGTGGCTTCACTAAACTAGCTAACTTCACTGAACGAGCTAAGTGTAGGATGAGTTCAGTTGTCTGAGGCAGTTTAAGTTCTCTCTCCCAGGACCCTGTTCCTATTTGTATGAGGCAGTGATGACTTCACAGCTCGTTTTGGTATTCACACCCTGACTGTGGAGACCCTGCACCCAATTCATCTTGCTTTGCCCTCCTAGGAGAACTGCTGGCTTGGCGAATCAATTCATCAAGAGACTGGAGCTTTTTGGCTGGGCTGGTTTTGGTTCAGGGCTGGTTTTGGTTCAGCGTTGCAGGGTTGTCATTACATCAGTGGCTCTTGTCTCGGTCGTTGTGGGTGGGTGACCCTGCACCCTGCAGCGCCGAAGTACAGCCTGTGCATGGTGGCCAGAAGGTCACTTTTCTGAATACCCTCCCCTGCTCTCCCCCTAGGCCAGCAGTTTTGCCACGATTCATGTAAATATTGACATTTGCCAGGGACTTGCCTTTGTGCTTTCATTCCCTGCTGAAAAGACTTGATGTTTTTCTTCTGACTTCGCCCTGGACTTTTTCCTTGCTCTTTTCTTTTTACCCAGCCTTTCTCTGAAGAGCCTGGAAGAAAGAAAAACCTCTTTTGTAAAGGCTTTTTTTCTCTTTCTCTCTTATTTTTTTTTTTTTTCCTGGAAATGTTAACTCCCTGCGCAGATATTCTGGGAACTTTTCACTGTTCTTTTACTGCGTGACACAAGAAACTAAAAGAAGAATATTATCTCTTCGAGGCAGCAAGTCATTGTACTTGCTTCTAAAAGCTGATCTTGTTTTGTTTGACTCACTAGCTGTTTTATTCTGGCAGTGATGCACCAGAATATCCTTGGGCTAGCTCAGTTTGCACTTGCTTTCCCTTCTTTTAAGGCCACATCTCTTGCAGTCAGAAAGTCCTCACCACGAATAAACCCATCAGCATCTGGCCCATTAATAAAGACTTGTTATGAAATAAAAATTAATCAAGCACTGAGATTACTGCACAGCATTTCCCAGGACTTATTACTGAGAGTGATTGTGCAGACATCTTGTTACATGGGGGTAGATTGCAGTTTGGTCGGAATTAACTCCCAACAGCTGCTTTATTACTGTGATGTATTATTATTTATGTAGGATGAAAGATGTGAATAGCACTTGAGCACAACAGAGCCGTGCACAGAGGAGTTTACAGGCTAAGGGAGAGGCAAGGCTGGAGCAGATGAGGATGAAAAAAGGGAGTGGGACGTGTTGCTGAAATCCAGCCCATAAACTTTAGAAGAGCCTTTGTTTCTCTGAGTCTCTTGTTCTTTCTTACATAAGGAACAGTCATAAGCAGCATTAATCAAGAAGGTGAAGAGTCAAGAGCTTTGCCTTTAATAACATTTAAGTGTTTCTGGTTTAACTTTCTCCCTGTGGACCCAGTCCTCAGATCTGGCCAAGTTTCACTCTGTTGAGGAGCCAAACAAAGCAGATAAAAGAGGGATTTATGTCAGAGGAACAGCAAGTATATTTTCATCTCAGAGACACAATGATTTAGTACAAGAGTGCATATTAAGCATCTTAAAATAGAGTTAAGCTGTGTGCTGATCTTTACTCTGAAGCCACATTGCTCAGCTACTCGTACAAATCCTGCAAGATAACAGAAGGTGCTAAACAAGTCACTGGGGAAAAAAAGGATAGAAAAGTGACACATCCTTTGAAACATAAGTAAGAGCAAACTGATCTGCAAACGAAGAATACAACTGATTATTACACAGTCAGAGCTTTGCAAACTGTGTACCAGAGCCTTGAAAAGTTTGGGAGCAAGAGTTGTAACTGCTGAAGGGGGAAATGTCGAATGCCAGAGTGATTTCAGACTGAGGTGGATTTGTGTGAAATAGAACCTCTAATTCCCACAGTCCATTAGATATCCTTCTCACCCTTCCAAATCTTCTCACCCACTACCTCACACCCCAATATATTCACCATAACCCCCTACCAGTTTCAATGTGTACCCTGTCCCAATGCTTTAATTTGTCCGAATGCAATTCCTGATGTCTTTTGCCCAAAGAAATGCCAGTGGATCTGCCATCAGGTGCACCTTGCCTTTCCTCAGCAGACTTTTCAGCTTTTAAGAACACTTCAAACCTGCCAAGGACAAAATGGGATATGAAGAACCAATTTCAGTTACAGTGTATGAGGTGGTCTCCCGGCAACAAGAGTATTTAAAAGCAACAAAAATTAACATACCTTAAAAAAAAAAAAAAAAAAAAAAAAAAAAAAAAAAAAAAAAAAAAAAAAAAAAAAAAAAAAAAAAAAAAAAAAAAAAAAAAAAAAAAAAAAAAAAAAAAAAAAAAAAAAAAAAAAAAAAAAAAAAAAAAAAAAAAAAAAAAAAAAAAAAAAAAAAAGGCAATAGCAACAGCCACTGATTTTCATAGTGTAGTATTTTCTATTCATTAAAACATAGTTTCTGAGCATTATTTCTGCCTCAAGGCTCAACCTCAACTCATTTTAAAATCACGTTTCTAGTTTCTTCACTGAAAGGTACTTAGAATTTTAAAAAGACAGAAAGGAAAAGAAAGTAGAGGGAGAGAAAGAGAGGCTGGACTGGTAATATAATTCCTTGGAGCTAAGCTACTCACTGCTCTCTTGCTGGAATAGCAAAACTACTCTCTAAAGGAACAATCCCTTCTCCTTTAGTATCCAGCTCCAGTTTTGAACCATAGGAAGAAATATTCCACCCTAAAATTGCCTTTTTCAAACCCTTGTACACCTTTTGTCACTGTACATCCATTCGTAGCTGTTCTCCCTGGAAACTTTAATTGCTCTCCAAAGCCTCTGGTTTGATTGATAAATCCAGGAGAATTGTTGCTCTGTGAAAGAGCTGTTTTCACAGAGAGTAAATAAATCACAAATATTGCGGTCCTGAGCCAGTAACACAGATTTTACCTGCAAGGGAGGGAAGGATGGTATAAGTAGAGACCAGCAAGGCCCACAGCATCCCAGTAAGCTCCAATGCAAGAAGCAACTGGGACAGGATGGTGATTTTTGTATGGCCTTTTAACCTTGAAGGATTTATGATGTTTGAGCTGTTCATGTCCCTTAATACCTTGCACCTGAGAACAAATATGTGTGGCAATGACATCCCTTTTGTACACATTTAGGATAAAAATGAGGATGCAGTGAGTTGTGTCCTCTCTAAGCCCAGACATCCATAATGTTGACTCCTACATGGAGGCAAGTCCCATCCCTGGAAAGTTACTGGGGCACAGGGGCCTGCAGTGACCACTCCTCTCAGGGCACAGGGACACAAAAGTGGCTGCACTGAGCCAGAAAGAAAAAACTAAGACATCCTGGTCTCTGACAGGGGGAAAAGCAGATGTCTGTGGTGATACTGCCTATATATATATATATATATATATATATATATATATATATATATATATAAAGTTTAACGTTGGACTGCTTAAAGCACACAGTTTATGGCTTGCTCAAAACCAAAAATTAAACTCTTAGACCTCTGCAATTTATTTCCCAGTCCTTTTTATTCTCCCAAAGAATTCCTCTTTCTTAGAAAAAAAAAATCTAATTTTCAGCTCAGTTTGGACCAGCAGAGCAATCCATGTACTTGTATGGCCTCAGTTTATATTTTCCAAGAGTGGGGATCAAAGTCATCTGCTGGTTGCACAGAATCAGCAGGACACAGATCGCTTGCACTGCAGGCACTGCCCTGACAACATCAATCTTTGGCATTTCAGGATGTGCAGAGGTCATTTTGGTTAATCTGCTATGTCTGGGCTGCTAGACATCCAAAAATCCTGGCCAAATGCTTAAATTCCATTCTCTCCCCCTTGTGTGAACAGCATTTCTGAGGGAATGAGGGAAGATATATCAAGAAAAGCTGTTGGAGAATTAATGTAGTCACAGGAGTAGGAAAAATAAATATTTTGTTTCTTGAAGGGTTGCTGATTGACTGATAAAAAGCTCAGGGTAAGCAGATCTATGTTCCTGAATTTCTTCCAGTAGTAGGACAAAATCAGGAGCCCCGTGGTCTGTTGTTGAGTAAAGGCAATGCCTTCTACCTGCTCAAATACAGACTTTTTAAAGCAGTCACAGATTTTTCCAGTTGTAAATAATCCAACAAGGATTTGAGCCATTTGCCCACAGGCAGGAGCCTCGTTGCAGACAAAAAAACTCTGCTTGAGAAATCCTTGTAGGGTTGGCAAGTGCAGCTTGGGATCTACAGGAGCCCCGTATTGCCTGGAACAATAACTGGAGCACAAGTAGAACCCCCCCCCAGTTTCACCTGTGCTTGGGCAACAGGATTGAAACCCCCGAGGTGAGAGTCTGAATCCTTCCCTGGGCTTCTGTGTTCACTGCAGAGGTGACTTTGGAGAAGATGAAGTGGCAGCCAAAGAAGCTACGAAGCATAATGAAATTATGGAGATAAGAGTGGATCTGGGCAGCTGCCCTTCCCCTTCCCTGAGGAGAGCAGAGAGGAGATGCAGGGAGAGACCTGTGAGATTCTCAACAGGTGAACCGTCAGCAGAAAGTCACTGGGATAAGATATTTGCAATTTAAATGGATTAAAATAGAAGGCAAAGGGCATGAAGAACTGCAAGAAATCAGCAAGAAAATAATTTTTTTAAAGTTTCTTCTCAAAAAGGATTACTTCACCTAACTGCTGCCATCCCTTAATTCCACGTGTCCTCTTAACAGTGCCTATTCCATGCAAAGCCACACGAATGCTGATGTTTTATTTACTCTGCTGAGTGGTAAAAATCCCTCTAAGACTTTTTGCTTCCCTCCTGTCACCTTCCTCACTTGCTCATGCCCCTTATGATGTGTCTATGTCCCTGCAGATGCAGCAGCAGCGAGATGGAGCAGTTTCTGTCATCATCTGTGCTTATTCACCATCACCTCCTAGGCTGTCACTAAAGCTGAATTTCTCCACAGCTCCAGCCATCCAAACCTGGAACTGGATTTTCACCAGGGTTTTCAATCCAGTGGGGGAAAAAAGTGATACAGAGCAGGAGGGCTGAGTTTTCTTGGGGCCATAGCAGTTGTGTGAAGTAGGATTGGGTTAAATGATGGGGGACTCTTGGCCCTTTTGAGGGGCTGTCTCGAGGCTGATGCACCAAGTCCGCAGGAACCAAGAATCATGACCACCTAGAAATATGCAACCAGCACTACAACTTCTTATTCCATATATTTTTTCCTGAAATAGGGGTGTAAAGGTAGCTGCCAGCTTCCACTATTTCCAGTGAGGTAGGTACTGCGCACACAGATAAAATGGTTTCTGAAATGGGTCAACCTGTGGGCAGCCAAGACCTGTGGAGAAGGGAAAGAGGACAGCAGAGGCAGCAGTGGAAACTGGGAGAGCAGGGGGAAGAAAATTGGAGAAGGACTCTCTGCAAGATTACATTTGCAGTTGGTTAAGTTATATATATACATGTGCAATTGGTGGAAATTTTACAAAGCACTGTGAATTCAATTACTTCTGTGATGTTTTAAACACATGCCACAGAACGACTTTATTAAGCAACACTTTTAAAATCTAAAGGCAACAGTGCTGTGAGGAAAATGTAATGTTTTCTTTTTAACCATTGTTCTGCCAGTCGCTTAAAAAACATTGTGGCTCTTGTGGATCTTCACAGAAAAATAATAGAAGTTAAAAGGCAGCAAAGCACAAACCACTATGTGCTGATTTCTCACAGTGAAATTGTCTCAGGGACATGTTCATGGAGAAGGAGAGAGCCTGCTCTTGGCCATGGGTGTGGGTGATGGGCTGCTGGAATTGGACCCAAACCTGTGCCTGTGACACCCCAGGGGTGCAGAGTTACTTCTGCCCACACCTGCTGGTGGGGAGATTTGTAGGAATGCAGGGGAAACCTGAGCACAGGGAGTGAGCAGAGGGAAAGGACCAGCCGCTGGGAAAAAAAATATTCCCACTGCCAGACCAAGGCAGAATAAGTTTTTTTACCCTCATTCCCCAAACAGTAAAAGTCCTTTTTGCCTAATGTACTGAGAAGGAGTTAAAAACATTGCAAAACTGACTGAAAAAGACAAAAAACCTGGGACTGACGTTCCTGCTGTTTGATCTTGCTCTTTGGGTGGGGAATCAGGTGAGTTTTGATCTCTCAGTGTAACTGAGACAAACAATTCTTGTCTGTTGAGGTTGGTGGTGCAAGGGAGCAAACTGCACATCAGCTGCCTCAGCTCAGTGACTAGAAGATGTGGAGCTAAATACACTCACATTTACAGCCTCTGACTTCATTAGTAAATTACTGCATAATGAACCAGTACATCGTAACTTTCCTACTCTCTTCCATGGCTGATGCCTTGCTAATACCTCATTCATAAGCTTGTTTTACAGTGCAGCCAACCTGTTCCTACAACAGGCAGCAGCCTGGTCCCTCTTGGGTCCAATGTGAGCTGACCTGAACCCTAAAAGTGGAGCTGGAAAGACACACAGTGCTGGCTGTGCTAGAGAGAAGCATTCGATCATTTCATTAACCCTGCTAATGGTTCAAACGAAGACCTTAATGGGACAATCAATAATGCAGCCTGTGATCAGTTTGTTAGTCAGTTTCAAATGCTTTACTTTTAATAGGGGTCTCCCAGAAGGATCATGAACTGTTATTTGCAAGCAGTAACTCAGGATGCATGTAAAGTATGACTTCGGGTCTTATTTTGCATCTTTTTGACAAGTACAGTCCCTTCCTTAGACTTCTGCTTGATAACTTACCCCAAGAGTCCCAAAGTTCTCTGTCCCCCATCAGTCTGGCATTTCTTAACAAATTATTTGGATATTCATTACTGTCCTTAATGCTTTTGCAGGAAAAGTGAGTCTTTGAGCTCATCCGCCATCAGACAGAGCTGATGGTAAAGGGTAATCCTTTACCAAGGAATTACTAAAGAAGAAAGAGATTCTTTGCTGTGAGGGTGGTGAGGCACTGGAACATGTTGCCCAGAGAAACTGTGGCTGCCCCATCCCTGGAGGTGTTAAAGGGTGGGTTTGATGGAGCCCAGAGCAACCTGGTCTGATGGGTGACATCTCTGTCCACATGGCAGTGGGGTTAGAACTAGATGAAACCCTTGAAAGTGGTCCAAATCCTGTAGGCACAGAACAGTGTTCCACCCTTTGAAGGCACTCTGCCCAGAGGAAGGTGGGCAAGGAGAACTTACATGGTAATATTCAATATTTTAGGTGGATATGAAACAGCAGAAGAATGGGGGTTTTTTTTGTGTTCCTTCAATTGTAAGAAATAGGAATGCTCCCTTTCTGCTTTGCTTGGTAGAATTTTATCTTCTGGTTTTGACACTTATTAACTTTCCACTTATTAGGCTGCCTGTGAGATTTTCATTGTTGGGGTTTTATTGCGTAAAAGATTGGGGTGCGTGTAGCTTTCATTGTCACATTAAACACCCAGAGGAAATACAGTCCCTGAAGCAGGAGATTTTATCTGGGAAACTGAGACAAAATTCCACGGCTGGCAGTTGCTCAAATGAGCCCTCTCTGCCAGAGTACAATAGCAAGTGATATTCTTCATTCCCTTTACCCTCTCTCCATTATGCATCGGAGGGAAGGGAGGGAGAGCAAAGCAGGGTCGTCTTGGCATTGCATTTATTCTGCTGCAGTGAATTCACTGAGCAGGAGTAACAAAGCCTTCACTTGGAGCACAACACTCAGCGCTGAGATTACACCCTGGGTATAATATCATACGTGACCTGTTCCAGAATGCAACCACTTGCTAAGTCAGCTGATTTCTTCTCCTTGTCCTCACACAGCAGAAGAGCTGTGTGAGAAGTGAACGGAGATTATGCTGGTTCCTACCCAGGAGCCCTCATTCCTGCTGGCATCAGCTGGGATAGCCTGGAGTTAATGTTCCTGAGCACCGGGGCAGCTTTCTAAAGCATGTGCTCTGTTCCCTGTGATGTAAGTTATATAAGGAAGGGGAAAAATGGGTTCAGACTTGTCTGTCAGTGCTGCCTTCATGTGGTTCACAGTGAAAGCAACCACATTACTTTCAGGAAGAGCTGAATCATGGAGAACTGTGGGTGGTCAGGGCAGAATGGGGGTAATGAAATCAGCACGTCCTGAGGGCATAGAAAGGGGTCTGGCATCCCATGAAGGGCATTGGGTTTGGGCCAAGGAAATCAGATGGTGTGAGCTAGAGGGCTTAAAGTATGGGGTGGCCTCTGGGGTTGGGAATGGCTCAGGGTTACACTCACTCAGAGAGGTGGAAATCCATGTAGAGTTTTTATATCCAAACACAGTATCCCTCATTTCAAGTAAGAGAAGTGCTCATTTCGAGTAAGAGATGGGACTCAAGGTGCAATAGCAGAGCGGTGGTCCCTGTGTGGCAGGTAAGGCTCAGGCACTCACAAGCATTGGAACAGGCTGCCCAGAGAAGCAGTGGAGTCTCCATCCCTGGAGGTATTCAAGAGATATGTAGATGTGGTGGACCTGGCACTGTGAGGTTAATATGGTTGGACCTGATGGTCTTAGAGAAATTTTCCAGACTTAATGATTCTATTCCATTCGCATCCATGGGCTTGATTCTCATTTACTGACAGGTCTCTTATTCTTCAGAACATGTCAGGACTTCAAGGCAAGGTACATGGCACTGATTCCTCCCTCAACCTCCCCCTCCTCAGCAGTGCTAAATGTCTTTCACATGAAAGAAAATAGGTCTTTGCCAGACTCCCAACCCTTTCCTTTTGTGTTTCGCCAAACCCCACAACCACACAGCCAAGAGGATGGGAACTGAGTTAGTTCCATGATCTCTACCTGGATGCAACAAAATGTGAAAAAATTTGAATAAGAAATAATGCCTCTGTGATGGATCACAAACAATGTCATGGGAGAAATGGGGTGGGGGTAGAGAGAGGCAAAGGTATCAAACATTTTGCTTCCTTGTTCTCTTCCCTCACAAAACATGCTTTGGTTGTTTTCTTAACAGGAACTGGCAAAGCCCAACTCATTAATTCCTTAATTAGGATCGTAATCCAAAGCTAAAAGTATTTAGAGAGAGTGCTAGAAAAGCTGGCTCTGGGTACCTGGTACAGGGGGCCCAAAGGAGAAATGGCTGTGATTGAGATAAACAGATGTAAATTACAGAACACACCCCACAAAACTATGTGAAGAAGGCCCATGGCCAACAGAGCACTAGAGCAGCACTTCCAGATGAAACTTTCAGAGTTGTTGTTTAATCTGTGGCAGAAGATGCCAGCACAGGCTCCTAATCCAAGATGGCAAAAATGTACAACATCAGTCAGAGGCCAAGGTCTTCTGTCTCCAACTCCAGGCCTGTCTCCAAATGCTGGCCCAGAGACTAACATCTGTTGCCCAGCAACCTACTCAGATGTGTCTGCTGAAGATTCTTTGCAGTGATATGAGTGGGTCCAGAGGACGCCACGAAGATGACTGGAGTGATGGAGCACCTTCTCTATGAGGACAGGAGGAGAGAGTTGGGGGTGTTCAGGCTGGAGCAGAACAGGCTCTGGGGATACCTTAGAGCACCTTTCAGTGCCCAGACAGATGGGGACAGACTTTTAGCAGGGCATGCTGTGATAGGACAGAGGATAATGGTTTTAAACCGAAGGAGGCTCGATTCAGATTAGATATAAGGAAGAAGTTTTTTACAAAGGGGGTGGTAAAACACTGAAATAGCTTTCCCAGAGAGGTGGTGGATGCCTCATCCCTGGAAGCATTCAAGGCCAAGTTGGATAGAGCTCTGAGAAACCTGGTCTAGTGGAAGGTGTCCCTGCCCATGGCAGGGGGTTGAACTAAAGGACCTTCAAAGGTCCCTTGCAACACAAACTATTCTATGATTATAGATCAGTAACTCCAGTTTCAGTTAGCAGGTGAGGAAATTGAGGTATCAAGGGAGATTAACTTGCCTGAGGACTTCTAACAGGTCTATGACACAGAAGTATAATTGAGTTCTCTTGACCTTTACAGCCTGGCATGTCTTGAAAATGTCTGGGAAGACAGGTTCAAGTGGGGCACAGCTGCTCTTCCTTTCTTCCAGGCTGGCAGGATCCCAAATCAGTACTCCTCTGGAAGGTATAGCACAGCATTCTGTGCTGCCTTTGCTTGTTTTCCTTTCCTTTCCCTTCCTTTCCTCACACATGGGTGTGAGGGGTTTTTTTGAGGGCAAGTTTTTAGCACTGCTGGCTGTTTGGCATCCTGATCAGTACTACTACACAATAATCCCCCTGAGCAAATACTGCACGTCAGGCACTCCTGAATTTTTTTTTTTTTTTTTTGGCCATCCATATGAAAATGAATGCTCAAAACCTCCAGGCTGAAGAAGGCCTGTCTAGGTCACCTGTATGGCATCAGGCTGTGCCAAAGTGGCTCTTGGCTCACCAAAAAGGAGTGTGCACAGGATCAGTCAGTGCCTTGCTGCACACTTCTACAGAGAATATATACATAGAATAATCTAGCTTGGATAAGACCTTTATCATCAAAGTCTATGAGATACATATAGATAGATAGGAACATATGAGGAAGCCATCAGGAGCTTTCCAAAGGAGCCGAAGGTCCTTCATCCCTCTGCACACACGGCCAGTGCTTTCTAATGTTTGGAAACCCCTCACAGCTTTTGCCTTCTCCATCTTCTTGCTTTGACCATACAATTGGGACATTCACTGTTGACTTCTGAGCCTCTTCCTAATCAGGATTCTAATCAATGATTCTCCTTTGGCCCTTCAGCCCCCTATCAGCACTGGTTCAGAGATGAAGCACACAGGGTCCATTTGATCCTGATTCCTCATTTGATCTTTGCTCCATGTCTGTCATTTAGCAAGGACATCTCTCACCAGCTGGGAAACGAATCCTTAAACCCTTTTTCAGGCTGCTTGGGGCAGTTTTGTCACTCTTAAACCATGCCAACCTCTTCACATTTGGATCCACACTGAAGGTGTTTGCACCACATTTCTCTTTAATTCTGTCCCTGAGTGCTCAAGCAGGGGGAAGACAGTTCTGAGGAAAAGACAGTAACAATACTATAGTAATTTTACTTGTGCACATTTCCCCCTTCTGCAAGATTGGCTTTCACTCCAGATGTATTTCTTTGAATGTGAAAGGGTTGGGTTTTTTTTTTCCTGCCTGTTTTCCTTTTGGTCCCTTCCTCTGTTTAAAAGCAAAGTCATCAGTAATTTCAGACGAAATGCATTTGCTGTAACTCTCCAGGATAACATGGTTTGAATATTTTGATTGATTTACGTCTATAAAAAACAAACTGCATCAGCCGCTTGCCTGCAGAAACCTTTGTTTTCTTTAAAGGTACGAGCCCTGTGCCTCATTAGTCTTGCTGAGCTTTCCTTTTGGTACCTGTTGTGTTTCACACATTTTTATAAGCTGTCTGCCTCTAATAAATGAAATTATACTTCAGCTGTAAAGTGTTCCCATAAGCAATCAAAGGAATGCTGCCTTGTAGTCTCTGAGAATAAGCACCATCAGTACCATTGTCACATCATCAAGACGTAGCACAGCCTGGTTATTAGTTTTATGCTGCTCTGACAGCTTAGGTGGTGCATCATCTCTAAAAACCCAGTGGTGGAGGAATCAAAGGACGAGGATCAGCATACACCAGCCTAAGTTGTCCGGCGTTGCTGTATTTCAGCTGTTTTTAGAAGGGTGGCTTGGTTCTGCATAAGCTCTTGACTGATTTAAGGGTCAAAAGCCAAGATAAGAGGAATTAGAAGTGGAAATCACACAGAGATTTGTTATCGTAGCTTGAAACTATCAGTACGAGGTGCAAGATCTGTGGCAGCATGTTCAGGGAGCTCCAGGGAAGTTCAGCTAAATCTCCTTTAGGACCCACAGGCAAGTAGAAACTTGTTTGCTTTTGCTCTCGTTTCTTGTTACTAAGAGAGTGAATCCAAAGGATTGCATTTTTTTCCTGGGGCGTCCTCAGGCCAAATGAGAAGACGAATGTGCACGTGCTCTGGTGTGTTCCTGTCTCACACCTACGGTGCAATCCAGAGGAAGAAGATAGGCCAGCTCGTGACATACAGCTCTGTTCTATTTCAGACCAAAGCAGGCTGACAGCTCCCTGGTTTTTTGTAGCATTGATGTAGCATCCACTGATGGCAATTGCAAATTCCAGTGGTTTTTGTGCAGCTCTCCCAAGTTCATGGCAACATTCACTAGCAAAGTTTGGGATCCCTTTGCTTCCAGCACCTTTTCCTGAGGTTGTACATTCAATGCTGTTTGAACACATAAAGCTTTCTGCTCTTATGGAATTGTTCAGGCTGGAAAATGCTTCTGGGATCATCAAGTCAAACCACTAACTTAACATTGCCAGGTCCACCATGAAACCACGTTCCTAAGTGCCATATTCATGTATTTTTTGAATGCTTGACAACTCTTTCACTGAAGACATTTTTCCTCATGTCCAACTTAAAACTCCTCTCGGGCAACTTGAGGCCATTTCCTCTTATGCTATCAGCTGTTCCTCTTGTCCTATCCATGTTCCAGTCACTGCAACTGTGACTGTGAGATACCCATGATGGACACATGTCAGCTCAGGGAGCTTAAGGCACCAAGGGATCTGAGTGGAATCAGCCCTGAGAGACCCAAAAAGCAGCACAACAGGTAAGGGCAGAGCAAGGATATTGCTCAGGGCAAAACTAAGCACAGCACAATGTTGTCTTCAGTATTTCAACAATTTATTTCTTAGCTTTGCATTCACTCCAGCTTGGTGATCCTTGCTTATATAAATTTTCTTCTTTTTTTGCCTTGTCTTTTTTAAACAGGAGTGAGCCAGAGAGAAAATCAGCATTGAAATCTCCTCTCTGCTTACATGCACGCTGCATTGCTAAAATGAACATTGTGTCTGGTTCAGTTGGATCAACTTTGTAGTCAGATTATTTTGTAATTAAACCATAGATGTATCTTGGAGGCAAAATAGAAAATCCCACTGACTCTAATTTACCCTTTTGTAACCATCCTGGGAAGCATCAAAGAATTAGAAAGCTCTCTTTAGTTACAGATATATATTTAGATATGTATATATGTATATATATAGAGAGAGAGAGAGTGAGAAACAGGGAAATCAGATAGCAATTCCTTTATTTCCCTACCCTCTCTTTCTGCTTGGAAGCCTATTTACAAACACACAGTCAAAATCCTATCCTGAAATGGGTGATTGTGTTCATTGTTCCAGAACACATAATAGCAAAGGCAAGCAGGAACTGTTTCAGTGAAGCAGTAATAGTTTAAGTTGTTCAAGCAGGGATAGCAGAAAATAATTGTCACACCCTAAAGGCTGCAGAGAGCCTGAAATCACCAAGTCTTACACTCTGTGAGTCTTGCACACTTGTTTAGCTACTGTAATGGCTTTGGTATGTCATCAGGACCTGACATTTAGCCACAATTCCTAATACATAGTCCAGATCCTCCTAATTTCTGCACCAAAATTCATAAAACACTGATTTCATGGTGACTGAATTGGGTTTCCTGGGGCCACATAACACTGAGATACAGAGCTCCCACCATGTCTGTGTACCATGATCAGCCAGGGTTGTTTCTTGGACTCCTTTTGAGGAGGAACATCCAAGGCTCGGTGAACTGACTTCATGGAACAGGTATTTACTTTGTCCCTCCTGCACAGAGTGTGACAAACCAGGATGGGATCTAAAGGTCAGGCAGAATGGTGAAAACACCAGTTCTTTCAGTGGGTTGGTCAGGAGCAGAGTTATCACAGGATGAGACAGAAAAGGAAACAACGCTTCAGTTTTACTGCTAAGACAACAAATGGATGGTATGTCCACCTGGCAGGCCCTGGGCTGGCAGGCAAACCTCCAGTGTTTGTAGAGAGCAAGAATATGGTCCAGTTTCCTCAACACAACCATCCAGTGCCCAACCTGCTTCCCAAAAGGGCACAGCCTCCCACAGGTCATCCTGTGAGGAGGCCTCAGATGCCTCCAGGGCATCTCAAGTGATGGCAGATGATATTTATTTATCCCTTTTGCTGCTCCCATCTAATATCCCGTTTCACACCTCATTTTGTTTTCCCCATTTTGTTTTTCTGGAAAGAGCTCCAGCCTCCAGGAGCTGCTCTGGTTAAACCCATTCACGTGTTTTGGTTTCCTGGAGTTACTCGGAGAGTTTCCTGCTCAGAGGAGAAACATCAGGACCTGTTCTTTGTGCTGACCCATCCGCCCCAGCAGAGTAATTAAAACTAGAATTGTGGAAGAGCAATATTATTTTAAAAACACAGCACAGCCTCTGATATGAAACAGGACTAAGAATGGACTTGTCAAGCACTATTAGTTTTTCATTTTATTTTCCAATAAAACAGGGAAAGAAGGAGTATTTACAAGCAAAGCAGTCTGTTCTTGAGTCAGAATGCTCTGATTATGCTCTGGGACCAAGCAATTAACAATGATCAAAGTGCATAATTGTTAAAAAGTCAATGGGTATAAAAATATCACTATATTAATTTTTTCTTTTTTTTTATCTCTGTAGAAATAAAACCATAATTTGCCAGTATTTGAAAATACAATCTTCATTACAGATTGCTTTACTATGGAGGCAGAAACAAAACAAACAAAAAAGGTGAAACATGGAAAATTCTTTAATTGATCCCATTTTTACCAAAACCTACCTTTTCTTTTTAAAAAAGGCTCAACAAAATGTTGGAACAGGTTTACAGATTGCACAAGGTGGTTAGTTCAATTACAGCAAGAAAAGAGTAATACTGAGAACTAATTAAATATGCTGGTATGCATATGGTTAATTGGATTAATAATTACCTTGCATATGTAAAAAGAGGTTTTATGTTTGCACAGGCAATTTTATCAGGGTTCTTCTGGGATTTTTTTAAAAAAATCATGCTAATAAATGATTGTTTCAAATAGTAAGACATTTTTGCCTTGGCTTTGACTAAACTTTAGAGGAGAAAAGCTTTCTGCTTCCACCAGAAGGTAATTTAAATTTAAAAAAAAGATTTCACTTTCTGTACACTCACCTAGAGCCACTCTAGGGAAGAGAGAAAAGTGAAGCATGTTGTAATCTGCAGAAATCAGAAGACAATGGAAAAAAATCTGGTTTTAAGCATTTTTGGAGGGTGGGAACAAATTGCCATGGCAACTCTCTAAACGGATATGTCTTCAAGGAAATCATGCTGTTCTCTTGAAAAGTGAGATGCATAATACAACGAGCACTTGAAAGTTATCTTTGGAAGGCATGTGTACAGGAAAATCAGAAATATTTTATAAATTCAAACTTATGAAACATTCATGCTGGTTCACTAATGTTTCACACTACAATTATTCCACCCAAAGGCAGGAGCTGAATAACCTTGCCATGTATATGTGCATTTTTAAGAGTGCTTTGTGCTTGGGCTGATCTGATCTATCAGCCCCTTTCCTCTGCTTTGCAAGCACTCAGAGTTTCTTGCCGTCGATATGTAAGTTGCTTCTATCTCAGATGGCTGTTAAGTCAGAGCCTGAAATGCTTAAACCCATTTCTTATACCCCTTCTTTTTTTCTGACAGGTTGTGTCAGTCAACATTTTCTTACCGGCAGCATCGGTGACATCACTGTGCTGCAGGTTGGGATGAGAAAGGAGAAAGAATTTGACCTAATAACTTTACCTGGAAAAGCTGTTCCTCCTATTTTAAACCAGTCAGATGGTTGGAGGCATCTGGTCACACTGAGGATTATGTTTTGCTCACAGAATCGAAGGATTCTCATCCTGGCAGAACAAGTAAGAGTCTTTCTTACCTCAGGATTGGAAGTAAATGATTTTTAGAGTGCCTTCCGACCCTAACTGTTCTATGATTCTGTGATTCCCTGCCCCTATTAAGAACAAGAGGAGTATTTTCTTTGCTATAGGATATTTAGTTCCTAAGCCTCTGGCCTGAAACTAAATAAAATAAATTAGAGACTGAGTAATATAAAGGGGAAAAAGACCCCAGGAACATTCATTTGCATCCTTGAGATGGAGCTACCTTTGCGCTTTTTTCTTGACTTGTTGGTTTCTTTTAACTACTTCTGGGCTTTTCTTCCACGAGATTGAACTGTTTAAATTAATACAATACAAAAAGGGCTTTATTTAAACCATGTTAAATATCGAAATACAGCCTGGCTGAAACCAAAATCAGCATCTTGCCCGTAGCCACGTGCACCAGTTTAACTAAAAGTTCGTTTAAAAATGCCATCTCAGACTGACATGTTGCACAGAGAAGCCCTGAGGGTTCCAGTCACGTTGGCAGCCCTGGGTGTTTAAATTGAAGGTGTCAGAACTACTGTCACATCTAAAAGGCAGCAAATGGAGGAACAATTCACTGATGTCTCCCTGAGGGGTGTTCTCCACGTGCCACCGTCACGTACTTCAGAGAGCTGGGGCTGTGGCCACCCGTGCCACGTCAGGGCAATTAGCTGTGATCCCAACCACTGGGAGCAGTTTGGGAGCAACTCCCTGATTTTCTCTCCCATGTGTGCCTGCCTGGTACCTTTCTAAGGCAATGAGTCAGTTGTCTGTTCAGCAGTTGTTCTTGGAGAGAGAATGATCACGGCAGCCAGAAGAAGGAATCCCACTTGGCAGGTGGATCACTTGGTGGGAATGGCTGGGAGTGAGACTGCTGGCTGCAGAACACGGGCACATCTCATCTTGGCTAAGGAAGTGTTATCTCCTGACATTTTCTTTTTCTTTTTTTTTTTTTTTTCTTTTTTTGTGAGGAACAAGGAAATGTTTTGACAATGTCTAGCACAAATTGGCCCTGAGGAGATGCACCAAAGTAGAAAAGCTTACCGCTGATGACAGACAAAAACACCATAATACCTCTTGGGGATAATAATTGCTGTATCTGGGGAAAGCCTAAAGCCAGAGCTGGACTTCACAGCTTGAAGAAGGAATCTGGAAGCTTCCTCAGAAAGGAACCTGGAGGTCTGAAGACGCATTAGCCTCATGGGGAATGCTGGCCCTGACTCAGACTTGGTGGTTGGAGCTCAGTCTACATCCCACAGCGTATGTGATCCTCTGGCTTCTTCAGAAAGTTAGAGTAAGTGATTGTCATAATTTCTTATATGGCTGATGATCTGGGTCAGACCATTAGATCTGATCAGAACCAAGCACCTGAAGTCCTTTCACTCAGTATTACAGTTAGATCAGCCAAAATGTGAATGGGGGTATCCTTTCTTCCCACTCCTTCCCTGGCTGCTACCTCTAATGACCCTTCAGTGCTGGTATTAGAATTTAGAATCTAATCCAATCCTACATGGAGTTAGGGATAGCACTTTCTTTTAGGGAGGAAACACCTTTCATTCTTGACTCATCCCTGGGTCAAGGTCAGTCTGCAGAGGGCTCTGAGCAACCTGATCTACCTGAAGATGTCCCTGCTCATTGCAGGGAGATTGGACTTGATTATGTTTAAAGGTCCTTTCCAACCCAAACTATTCTATGATTCTATAATTTTTCATATGGTTAGGGAGGTTAATGGAGTTGTTTTAAGCTACAGAATAGCAAAGCCAAGCCTAGGTGAGGGCAGCCCCTCTGCTTCTCCTCCTGCCGTGTCTCAGGGTACGACCACAGGGTATTTCATAGGCAGACACAAGAAGATGCTTTCCAAGCAGATTTTGTTTGCTGTGCCGTGCTCTGAGCTGGCCAGAAGCTGTGCAGCTGATCTGGCACAGGCTGCCTCACAGCAGAGCCTGTCACCTTCTGTCACCCCTCTCAGGCTGGGGCTGCCCAAGGATGAAATGATCCTACAAGCAGCCGTGACCCTGAGCTGCAACCCCATGGCATCGATGGGGTCCCTTGGCTCTGCCACGGAGAATCACTCTGTGCATGTGTGTGAACAGCAAAAAAATCCCCTGCATGAGGCAGAGAGATGCTCTGGAGCATTCGGAACATTCAGATGACTTTAGTTCCCTTTACCTGGTCTTGGGTGACAGCTCCACGAAGGTTAATGCTTTTATACCTGCCTCCAGCAAGAGAGTGTCAGCTCCAAGGGGCACCTTTCAGGTGCTAGAAATGGGTTTATGTGAGCAAGGGTCTTGTGTTTAACAGGGAAGAAACCAGCAAGATTCAGAGAGGCTGATGCATCCATGAAGGTTTTTTATTTTAAAAATTATGGTATTTCGAAGATGAAAAGCTCATTTGTACCTGCACAGTTTTCCATGACCCAAACATAGCTTTTGTGTATGTGCTAAAGGTGTGTTGAAAAATACTCCCTAGGAAGTCCTCCTACAGACATTTTAGGAGTTTTCTGGGAAAGCAAGGACGGGACAAATCTGTGTCAATAATCCTGGCAGAGGCAAGGCAGAGATAAAGGTGTTAAATGGCCAAAGAAATTGTATAATTCAGTGGCATTTCTTCTGATAAAGCAGTGTTTAATCTGACAGCCACAGGAACTGGGGTGTGACATGAGCATGAGGCCAGCAAATGTAAAATGAAGTAATCACCCTGAAGAAGGAAATGCTTTGAATAACACATGATGCTGGAAATCTTCAATGCTGCATCAAATTCTGTTGTTTAGTGCCTCATCCCAGCCATTTGCCAATAATTTAAATATTGTTGAGAGAATTCAGGGCAAAAATGTTTCATCAGTGCCTGCAGCAGTATGAATACGTGTTCTTGTTAGAGAATCTCACCATCAAGAGTTACGGGATTTGATGTGACACATTTTTAACAGGCATGATTTTAAAATGATGACAGAGGAAAGTTGAGCGGAGGTGAAAGGTTTTGGGTAGGTCAATGCCACGAATGGGATCAAACTAGACCAAGAGTTTTTAGGAAAGGGCCCTGGATTAAAATGAGTTACTGGAGGGAGGATGCTGAGAAGCTCAAAGGAAAAGACAGTAGCCTGTCATGTGGGGAGAGTGGATTCTGACCCTACAGACAGTTGAAAATAAATTATTTCATAATAAATAAAAGGGAGGCAAGTTCAGAAGTGCAAGACTCAAATACCAGGAGCTTTGTGTTTGATTTCTCAAAGTGCATCTGGAATAACCAAACAACAAGTTGGCCCACTGAAGGTGTCCCAGGAAGGCTTCTGGAGGCTGAGGGCTGAGCCTGGGTACCTTTCTGACAGCCAGATGGGAAGGCTGGCTGCCCTTTGCCCCAGTGTTCTGCCTGCAAGGAGAGGGGGAAGATCTGAAGTGGAAATATGTGATGGAGCAGCATCTGGGGGTCTGGGCCTCTCGGGGTCTCCTCATCAGCATTAAAGAGAAGCAGAACAGGGAGATCCAGTGGGCAGTGAAGCAGAGACCCCATGTCACTTGTGCAGGATTTTCTTTCCCTGGGAGTGCCTCAGTGGATTTTGTGTCTTCATCCTGGTTTGACATTTTCCCATCCTCACCATCCCCACTGCACCTTCCCCAAAGTATTGCCATTTTCCCTCTCTTGTACACTGTACTGTAGCCTGAATCCTGTGCTCCCTACCCTGGGACAACATTTTACCACAGATGAGAGGAGGTTTGAGACAGCAGGACATCACATTAGAATTGATATAACATTATCCTTATTCCACAAGGACCAAGTTGAGGCAAAGAGAAGGACGTAGTAAATAAAAATAATAAAGACAGGCTGATGCTCCCTTTTGAGTTGGATTTCCTTTATCTAACATTAGCCATCTGAAAATGAGGCATCTGGCCTAGTGCAGACATCTGGACTCTCTCAACAGTCAGTAGAGAGAAGCAGTTCCAGAGGTGATTCATCACAGCTCTTTACAGGGCACGAGTTGCCCTGGGAAGCTCCACCAGCTGCAGAAGGAACCCAGACAACAACCCTAGCCTGGAGACTCACCTGTTAACAAGCAAGAAAAATCCCATCCGTGCTTCCTATGATTAAAAAAGAGGGGGGGGGTGTTGTTCCAGTGCATGAAATAAGCTGAAATAAGTGACTGTTGTTGATCATAGACAAGGAGACATGTAGAGTTATTACAGAATAGGTGACAGTCAGAGAGGTGGGTGCCACTATGAAGTTACAGAGAGCTCAGCTAGAAAGTGGCATTGGTTACCTGTGAATTGTAGATATTTCCTGGGTGCTGATACTTGCTTTAACAAGTCAGTTAAATGTTAAATGGCGTTGCAGTTGACAAAATCTGCCCTTATCTCCACAGCTGAAGAGCTGAGGACACCGAACCCCTCACCCCTGCCTTGCTGTCACTGTTCCAGCCAAGCCCTGGGCTTTGGGGTGGACCAAGCAAATACAGGCCAGGACAGAGGTGATGATGGCAGCCCCTGTCCCAAGATGAACTCAGTCCTGCTGTGAATTCTCAGTGCTTGGCCACTGAACTCAGCAGTGTGTAACCAGCTGGATGCTCATCTGAGATGCCCGCAGGATGGGACACCTTCATGATGTCCTGGATGCTGGTATAGACCATGATTTTAATGGCTCTGCTCATTGATGCCACCTTTTTATTCCTTACTAAGCTTTCCAGTGTTCTAGGAAGGCCAAAACCCCAGAGCATCTGGTGCTTAAAACCCAGCATCTGGGTCCTCAGCTGAATTCCATCTCCTTACTGAGGAGGTGGCATTGAAGCCCTCAAGAAAACTCTGCATCCCTACTGTGCAGTTAGAGGGAAGGAGAGAGGAAAGGAGGGAGAGAGGGGGAGAGAGAGGGAAGGAGGGGAAAGAGAGGGAGGGAAGGAAGAAGGAAGGAAGGAAAGAAACAAGGAAGGAAAGAAGGGAGGAAGAAAGGAAGGAAGGAAGGCACACTTGTGTGTCTGCACATGTGGGTGTGCATGTAATCCTTGCAGGCTCCATCCCAAGACAGAATGTGGCATTGTGGATGTGACAACAGTGCCTACCTTCCTTGGGGGATTTAGGGCAGATGTAAAGACCCCTTCAGTGGAGTTCCCTCCCTAAAGTCCCCAGGCTTTGGATTAAGGCCGTCACCCTCAGAAACATCTTCTCCTTGTACACTTAGGAGCACACTTATCCTGGTTTCCAAGTGAGACAGATTACAATGCCTT